>NC_136983.1:1359665-1374665 GCF_032717465.1 Coenobita brevimanus | reverse complement strand
GCTTTTTTCTACTTAGTTTTGCTCTTTTTTGCTCTTATTTCTACTTATTTTTGCTCTTTTTTGCTCTTTTTTCTACTTATTTTTGCTCTTTTTTGCTTTTTTCTACTTATTTTTGCTCTTTTTTGCTCTTTTCGTATTCTTTAAAATCTTTGTTGCTCTTTTTGTGTCTTATTGCTCTTTTTTTCTGTTTTATTATTTTTAAATCCTGCTTCCTCATATTCAACTTCTGTATTGCTCTTTTTGCTCTCTTCCTCTTTTTTTTTTCCCCTCCAGCTTTCTCTTTTTGTACATTCTTTACTAATCTCTTCCTCTTTTTTTATATTTTATTATGCTTTTTGCTCTCTCTCTCTCTCTCTCTCTCTCTCTCTCTCTCTCTCTCCTACTCTTTTTTTAATCAGTTACTTCCTCTTTTTTCTTATTTACTCTTGCTCTTTTTAGTAATTTTCTTACTCTCTTTCCTTTTACTCCATTCCTTCCCCTTTTTCTTCGTATTTACTCTTTTCCTTCCTCTTTTTCTTATTCACTCTTTTCCTTCCTCTTTTTCAGCTTATTTGCTCTTTTCCTTCCTCTTTTTCTTATTTACTCTTTTCCTTCCTCTTTCAGCGTATTTGCTCTTTTCCTTTCCATTTTTCTCATTCTTCCATCTTATTTTCTCTTTTTCTCTTATTTCTTCCTCTTTTTCTCTTATTTCTTCCTCTTTTTCTCTTATTTCTTCCTCTTTTTCTCTTATTTCTTCCTCTTTTTCTCTTATTTCTTCCTCTTTTTCTCTTATTTCTTCCTCTTTTTCTCATTTCTTCCTCTTTCTCTTATTTCTTCCTCTTTTTCTCTTATTTCTTCCTCTTTTTCTCTTATTTCTTCCTCTTTCTCTTATTTCTTCCTCTCTTTCTCTTATTTCTTCCTCTTTCTCATTTCTTCCTCTTTTCTCTTATTTCTTCCTCTTTTTCTCTTATTTCTTCCTCTTTTTCTCTTATTTCTTCCTCTTTTTCTCTTATTTCTTCCACTTTCTCTTATTTCTTCCTCTTTTTCTCTTATTTCTTCCTCTTTTTCTCTTATTTCTTCCTCTTTCTCTTATTTCTTCCTCTTTTTCTCTTATTTCTTCCTCTTTTTCTCTTATTTCTTCCTCTTTTTCTCTTATTTCTTCCTCTTTTTCTATTTCTTCCTCTTTTTCTCTTATTTCTTCCTCTTTTTCTCTTATTTCTTCCTCTTTTTCTCTTATTTCTTCCTCTTTTTCTCTTATTTCTTCCTCTTTTTCTCTTATTTCTTCCTCTTTTTCTCTTATTTCTTCCTCTTTTTCTCTTATTTCTTTCTCTTTTTCTCTTATTTCTTCCTCTTTTTCTCTTATTTCTTCCTCTTTTTCTCTTATTTCTTTCTCTTTTTCTCTTACTTCTTCCTCTTTCTATTTCTTCCTCTTTTTCTCTTATTTCTTCCTCTTTTTCTCTTATTTCTTCCTCTTTTTCTCTTATTTCTTCCTCTTTTTCTCTTATTTCTTCCTCTTTTTCTCTTATTTCTTCCTCTTTTTCTCTTATTTCTTCCTCTTTTTCTCTTATTCCTCTTCCTCTTATTTCTTCCTCTTTTTCTCTTATTTCTTCCTCTTCTTCTCTTATTTCTTCCTCTTTTTCTCTCATTTCTTCCTCTTTTTCATAATTGCTCTTTTCCATCAGAATAAAATCTATCCATTCTCTCTCTCACACACAGTAATAATGAATGAATAATCTTGATAATGAGTGATATAGTTTGTTTATATTTACTTGGCAAGGCGCTAATAAAGAGAGGGAGGGGAGGGAGGGGAGAGGCTCGAGTGGGGAGGGAGGTGGGGGTATTTTTATGACTGGTGTGGTGGGGGAGGGTGTGCTGGGAAAGAAGGGTGTGTGGGTGTGTGTGTGGTGGGGAAGGAGGGTGTGTGTGTGTGGTGGTGGGGGAGGGAGGGTGTGGGTGTGGTGGGGATGGGTGTGTGTGTGGTGGTGGGGGAGGGTGTGTGTGTGTGGTGGTGGGGAGGGAGGGTGTGGGTGTGTGGTGGTGGGGGAGGGTGTGTGTGTGTGGTGGTGGGGAAGGAGGGTGTGGTGTGGTGGTGGGGGAGGGAGGGTGTGTGTGGTGGTGGGGAAGGGTGTGTGTGGTGGTGGTGGGGAAGGTTTTGTGTGTGTGTGTGTGTGTGGTAGGAGGTAGTGTGTGTAGAATTGATGTTGATGATGGATAGAAGGATATTGATGATAAGATGATGATTTTGGTACCGCAATAATAATAATAACGATGATGCAAGGGAGTATGTTGATGATGATGATGAAAAGGATTATGTTGATGATGATGATGAAAAGGATTATGTTGATGATGAGTATGATGATGAAAAGGAGTATGTTGATGATGATGATGATGATGATGATCTTAATGATGTTGGTGATGAAAATTATGATGGTAACGATGATAATACTTCTCGTGATGATGATGATGATGACGATAATGATAATGATGATGATGATGATGACGATAATAATAATGATGATGATGATGATGTATTAGTTGAAGCCTTTGTTAATATTTCAATGTCAATTTTCTTTTCAGGTGAGTCCTTCGCTTCCTCTCACCTGGTCACCTGCTAATTAACGTTGCTCTGAAGGTAGGTTTGTGTGTGTGTGTATGTGTGTGTGTGTGTGTGTGTGTGTGTGTGTGAGAGAGAGAGAGAGAGAGAGAGAGAGGGAAAGACTATATGTGTGTAAGAGAGAGAGAGACTGTGTGTGTGTGTGTGTGTGTGTGTAAGAAAGACTGTGTGTGTGTGTGTGTGTGTGTAAGAGAGAAAGAGAGAGACTGTGTGTGTGTGTGTGTGTAAGAGAGAGAAAAAGAGACTCTGTGTGTGTGTCTGTGTGTGTTCATCTGACGGAACTGAGTCAATCTAATACATTTAATTTTAAGTCATGATTACAGAAAAATTCAATAATCCCTTGGTATGAGGTAGGATTTGAGTCTCCTTGGTTACTAGTCAAATCAACCCCCAAATCTGACAACACGAGGCCTTACGCTAAAATGAAAGGGTTAGGGAATCTTGGTCAGAATTGCACAAACACATTATAGTAAGGAATTTAGTCTGATGTAGGGGGGGGTCTAGGGGGATTGGAAGGAATGGAGAGGGAGAGGTGAACTGAAGGTGAGATGTAGAAAGAGAGAGAGAGAGGTGAAATGAAGGTGAGATGGGGAGAAAGAGATAAACGGAGTAACTAAGGCAAAGCGATGATGAAGAGAGGGAGAGAGAGGACGGGATGGGAGCCGTGATGAGAGAGAGAGAGCAGTGAAGCCTCCCAGTCATATCGGTACCACCACGTGAAGGCGTCCCTCTGTAAAAGCAAAATTCAAAACATTAAGAAGCAGAAATTCAAAGCATGATTCATTAGTAAAATTCAAAGCAATGGTCAAAGAATCAGAGGGAAGTAGAACCCAGATTAGCAGTTCAAAGCAGTGACTCAGTAGTTCAAAGCAAAATTCTAAGCACTTAACGAAGCAATAGTCGAAAGAAATTATGTGGAGCAGAATTCAAAGCAGTAGATCAAAGCAGGGATGTACAGTGAACCAGAGTCTAGAGCAGCAGTTCAAAGCATGATTCAGTAGCAGAGTTCAAATCAGTGGTCAAAGAATTAGTCTGGAGCAGGATTCAAAGCACTTGTTCAAAGCAGGGATGTACAGTGAACCAGAGTCTAGAGTAGCAGTTCAAAGCAGTAGTTCAAAGCAAGAATCTATGTCAAAGGAGAAGTTGTAAATAGAAACCCAAAGCAGAGAACAAAGCAGGAGGGTCGAATCAGCCCTGAGCAGCAGTAGTTCAAAGCAGTGATCAAAGAAATAGAGGGAAACAGAGCCCAGAGTAGCAGTAATAGTTCGAAGCACTTTACGAAGCAGTAGTCGAAAGAATTTATTTGAACCAGAATTTCAAAGCAGTAGTTCAAAGCAGGAATATACAGTGAGGCAGAGTCTAGAGTAGCAGTTCAAAGCAGAAGTTCAAAGCAAGAATCAGTGTCAAAGGGGAAGCAGTAAATATAAATCCGAAGCAGAGAGTGAAGCACAGGATTCGAAGCAGCCATTGCCTTGGATGTAGCGTATCGGATCCTGAATAATATAGGCGACGAGGGGAAGCTTGCAAAAAGGAAGGAGGGAAGGGGAATAAAGGACGAAGAGAGGGGAATGAGAGAGGAAGAGAGGGGAATGAGAGGAGAGCGATGAAGAGAAGAGAAGAGGAGGAAGAGAGAATGAGGAGAGGAGGTGAATGAATATAGGCGACGAGGGGAAGCTTGCAAAAAGGAAGGAGGGAAGGGGAATAAAGGATGAAGAGAGGGGAATGAGAGGAGAGAGGGGAAACAGGAAGAGAGGTGAAGAGAAATGAATTGAAGAGAAGAAGAGGAGGAGGAAGAGAGAATTTTTAGGGAGGGGAAATAAAGGATGAAGAGAGGGGAAGGAGAGGAGAGAGGAAGAGAAGGGAATGAGAGGAGAGGTGAAGAGAAGAGGAGGAAGAGAAAATTTTAAGGTAAGGGGACATGAAGGACGAAGAGAGAGGAAGAGGAAGGAATGAGAGGAGAGGTGAAGAGAAGAGAATTTTGAGAGGAATACAAGACGAGGGGAGGCATGCAAAGAGGAAAGAGGGACGGGAATTAAAGGAAGAGGAGTGGAGGGAAGAAGAGAAAAAGGTGGAGGAGAAGAGAATGAGAGGAGAGTAGAGGGGTAAGATGAAGAGAAATAGATTGAAGAGAGGAGGAAGAGAGAATTTTGAGAGAAAGGGAGCGGGGTGAAGGGAATGAGAGGAGAAAAGAGGAGGAAAGAGAGAGAGAGAGAGGGAAGTGATGAGGAGAAGAATTTTGAGGGAAGGGGAAGTGAAGGACGCGAAGGGAATGAGATGGAGGAGGAGGAAGAGGAGAGAGGTAGGGAAAATGAAATCAGGAGAGGAGAGGAGAGATGAAAATATAGAAGAGAAAAAGAGGAGGAGGAGTAAGAGAAGAGATGGGGAGGAATAGAGGAGAGAGAGAGAGAGAGAGAGAGAGAGAGAGAGAGAGAGAGAGAGAGAATAAAGATAGAAGAGAAAATGGGAAAAAATCATGACACAGTAAGAGAGAGAGAGAGGAAATGAAGGTAAAAGAGAAAGAAAATAAAGATAGAAGAGAGAAAATTAGAGAAAAAAAGAATCAGGAGAGAGAAAATAAAGATAGAAGAGAGAGAAAATGAGAAAAAATGAAACAGTAAGAAAGAGGAAATAGAGAGAAAAAAGAAAGAAAATGATGAGAGTGAGAGAAATAAAGATAGAAGAGAGAAAATGAGAGAAAATGTAGTTAATCAGGTAAGGGAGGCAGTGAAGACGGAGGGAGTGAGAGAGAGAGAGAGAGAGAGTAAAGTAAGTAGGGAGGAGATGGACTCTCTCTCTCTCTCCATATATCTGTCAATTTGCGTATCTCAGTGTCTATCAGTCTGTCTATCAATCTTTATCCCTCTTTTACCAAACTGTCATTCCTCCTCCTCCTCCTCTTCCTCCTCGTCCTCCTCTTCCTCTTCATTCCTCCTCCTCCTCCTCTTCCTCCTCGTCCTCCTCTTCCTCTTCCTCTTCCTCTTCCTCCTCCTCCTCCTATTCCTCCTGCACCACCCCTAAACATCCACACTGTGCAGTGTGTAGCTTCCACGTTATGTCCACAGACTTTCCATTAACTCAATGTAACTGGTTTATAATGTCATGCCGTAACTATTATTTTATTTGTTTACTTTCTCTTTCAGGCTACTCTATCGGGTAGCTTATAGATAAAGTATTATAGAATGTGACTTTTCCTTTCCAATGTTTCCTATAAAATTTCCATGTCAGTTTTTCCATGCTGCATGGTGGTTTTTCTCACTTTTTCCTGGAGGGTTTGGTGGTGGGGGGAGCCTTCTTGCTTTCCTATCCTTATCCTTCAACATGTAGAGTTAGATCTTGTAGTCATAGTTTTCTCTAACAAGCAGCCTCGAAAGGACCATAAGGTCTGTTGCTGTTTGCTTTCCTGTGTAATCCTGTGTAATCCTCCTCCTCCTATTCCTCCTCCTTCTCCTCCTCCTCCTCCTCCTCCTCCTCACGTCATTCACTCATTGTTTAAAAGCTGATTTTGGTTTCCAGAGAGAGTGTGTGTGTGTGTGAGTGTGTGTGTGTGTGTGTGTGTGTGTGTGTGTGTGTGTGTGAGAGAGAGAGAGTGTGTGTGTGTGTGTGTGAGAGAGAGAGAGAGAGAGAGAGAGAGAGTAATTCGAAGTTGGAAAGAATGGCCCCTACACCGTAAATCTAGAGAGAGAGAGAGAGAGAGAGGAAAAGCCGAGAATTAGGAAGGGGACGAGATTAAAGATAGTGAGAAAAAGAGAAAGATGAAAGAGAGAGAAGAGAGTAAGAGGGGGAAGAGATGAAAAGAGAGGAGAGGAGATTATGTTGAAGAAAGAAGAGGAAGAAAAGAGAGGAGGAAGAGGGAGGGAAGGTAAAAATGAGAGAGAGAGAGAGAGAGAGAGAGAGAGAGAGAGAGGAGATTATGTGGGAGAAAGAAGGAAAGGGTGAAAATGGAGAGAGAGAGAGAGAGAGAATCAGTTAAGGAAGAAACTGGAGGAAAGATTATGTGGCAGAGAGAGAGAGGGGGGGGGGGAAGGTGGGTATAGGAAAAGTATTGTACTGTCGAAGTAAACGCTCTCTCTCCCTCTCTCTCTGGGACGGACATCTATCTCTCTCCTAACTGTTTTCTCTTATCTCTCTTATCTGTTTATTACCTCCCAGGACTCTCTCTCTCTCTCTCTCTCTCTCTATCTCTCTCTCTCTCTCTCTGATGAGCGATATTTTACCCCACACAGTTTCACTTGTTTCAGAATGTTTCGTTTCAGTGTTTCATCTGTCTCTATTATAGCGATTTATATTTGATACTACGCTATTGTCGTTAAGAATAATAATAATAATGATAATAATAATAATAATAATAATGAATCGCAAAGGGAGAAGTGTTACGTACCACTCTGACATTTTCTCCGCCTCCGTTTTCTTTGCCCTAATTATTTTTTTTTTTAGGGGTAACTTGGGAAAAAGGGAGGGGACTGAGGCTAGTTTTTTTTTTTTTTTTTCCACACACCCATTATCACAAATGTCACTTGAGGGAGTAATAGAGAAAGAGAGAGTAATGGGGGAGGAGTTGTGGAGAGAAAATAGGGAAGAGTAATGGGGGAGGGGTTATGGAGAGAAAATAGGGAAGAGAGAGTAATAGGGGAGGGGTTATGGAGGAAATAGGGAAGAGAGAGTAATAGGGGAGGGGTTATGGAGAGGAAATAGAGAGAGAGGGAGGGAGGGAGAGAGAGAGTAATGGGGGAGGAGTTATGGAGAGGAAATAGGGAACAGAGAGAGAGAATGGGGGGAGGGTCTATGGAGGGGAAATAGGGAAGAGATGGGAAAGAAGGATGGAGAGAGACAGACAGACAGAGGGGGGGAGAGAGAGAGAGAGAGAGAGAGAGAGAGAGAGTACAAAGAGAAGTGAGAAGGAAGACAGCACGCTCGAGTGACAAAGTGAGAGAGAGTTGTGAGAAAATAAAGAGAGAAATATGATCAGAGTGGACGTGTGAGTGAAAAATAGAAGGAAAAAATTAGAGAGAGAGAGAGAGAGAATTTGGAATGTACGGTGGCATTTGTGTGTGTGTGTGTGAGAGAGAGAGAGAGAGAGAGAGAATTTGGAATGTACGGTGATATTTTGTGTGTGTGTGTGTGTGTGTGTGTGTGTGTAGAGAGAGAGAGATTTGGAATGTACGGTGGTATTTGTGTGTGTGTGTGTGTGTGTGTGTGTGTGTGAGAGAGAGAGAGAGAGAGAACAGGATTACATGAATGGGGGAGAAATGATTGCTGAAGGCGAGAGGGTGGGAGAGAAAAAGTGAGAGAGAGAGAGAGAGAGAGGACAGCACTGAATGGTCTTCGTATTGAGAGGGGACCACAAAGGAGAGAGAGAGAGAGAGAGAAAATTGAAAGGTTACTGAATGATACGTGTTGAGAGAGAGAGAGAGAGAGAGAGAGAGAGAGAGAGAGAAAATTGAAAGGTTACTGAATGATACGTGTTGAGAGAGAGAGAGAGAGAGAGAGAGAGAGAGAGAGAGAGAGAGAGAGAGAGAGAGAGAGAGGAGGGAATAGGGGAGAAAGTTGTTTTAATTTTTGGGTTTTTTCATTTTTAAAAGATAGATAGATAGATAGACAGATAGATACATAGATAGATAGATGCTGGAGAGGCGGGGAAATAAGGGAGAAAAATTAATTAGTCTTTAATAAGGTTTACAGGAGAGAGAGAGAGAGAGAGAGAGAGAGAGAGAGCATTCTTCTCTTTAATTTGGTGCTTTAAATAACAGTCGTAGGTGTTATACTGCCTTGAAAGAGAGAAAGAGAGAGAGAGAGGTGGATATTGTTTGTGTACGTATGTTCGAGAAATATAGATAGATAAATAGATAGATAGATAGATAGTTGGATGGATGTAGAGGGTGAGAGAGAGAGGGATATTGTTTGTGTACGTATGTTCGAGAAATATAGGTAGATAAATAGATAGTTAGATAGATAGATGGATGGATGGAGAGAGAGAGAGAGAGAGAGAGACAGAGAGAGAGAGAGGAGAGAGAGAGAGACTAAAGCGCATCATGCCATTTTTAGAAAGGCTATGCTACAGGAAGTGCAACACTCGCTCTCTCTCTCTCTCTCTCTCTCTCTCTCCATCCATCTGTCTATCTATCTGTTGTCTATTTTGAACATAAACACAAAATCCACAGTCTCTCTCTCTCTTTCTCTCTCTACATCTATCCATCTATCAGTCTATCTTTCTGTGTATCTATCGAACATATATACATAAACAAAATCCACCGTTCTCTCTCTCTCTCTCTCTCTCTCTCTCTCTCTCTCTCTCTCTCTCGTTCGTAACAGGGGCTTAAATAATTCAGTGTTATGTATCACAGTATTTCAATCAACGCTGACTGAATTTTAGAGAGAGAGAGAAAGAGAGAGAGAGAACTGTGGATTGTGTATATGTTTCAATAGATAGATAGAAAAAGAGAGAGAGAGAACTGTGGATTGTGTATATATGTTTCAATAGATAGATAGATAGAAAAAGAGAGAGAACTGGATTGTGTATGTGTCAATAGATAGATAGATAGAAAAAGAGAGAGAGAGAGAGAACTGTGGATTGTGTATATATGTTTCAATAGATAGATAGATAGAAAAAGAGAGAGAGAGAACTGTGGATTGTGTATATATGTTTCAATAGATAGATAGATAGAAAAAGAGAGAGAGAGAGAACTGTGGATTGTGTTTCAATAGATAGATAGAAAAAGAGAGAGAACTGTGGATTGTGTATGTCAGTAGATAGATAGATAGAAAAAGATGCGGATTTTGTGTATATGTATGCATGTTTTGAGATAGATAGATAGATGGATAGAGTAAGAGAGAGAGAGAGAGAGATTGATAGTGTACTGTATATACGTATGTTTGAGACAGGTAAATTGATAGATGGATAGACGGATAGATAGATAGAGGTAGATAGGTACTTAGATAGGTGGATAAAGTATTAGGTAAGTAGATACACAGGTAGATAAAAGTAGATGGATGAATATAGATTAAAAAGATAGACAGACAGATAGATAGACAGTTGAGAGAGAGAGAGAGAGAGAGAGAGAGAGAGAGAGAGAGATTGTGAAGTGATGATGGAGGGGTTGGGAAAGTGGAAGAGGGAATGAAAGGAGTAATTGAAGAGAGACAGACAGACAGACAGACAGGTAAATAGATAGAATGGTTGATAGATAGATTGAGAGAGAGTGTGTGTGTGTGTGTGTCTGAGAGAGAGTGAGTGAATGTAAGAAACTCATGTAAGGTGTTCAGTCTCTCTCTCTCTCTCTCTCTCTCTCTCTCTCTCTCTCATGGAATCGTAATGGATGGGGTGCATAGGGAATATAGCCACGAGAACAGAGACTAACTAGGAGTGCAGAATATAAGCCAGTTGTGTTTATACGTAGACTTGTTTGGATGTGTTTGTGTTTGTTATTATTATTGTTTTCAATTGTTATTTGTATATTTTATCTATCTGTTTATCTATCTGTCTAAAAGTATGTCTCAGTCAGTCTACCTACTTACCTACCTACCTACCTACCTACCAGACATGGGGTAATAGTAGTAGACTATTACAGGGCTTTCAAAGTACCGTAATAGCAATAGATCACAAGTTCCTGGCTGTAATAGTAATTGTAATAGTAACAGCAGGCATAGTAATAGATAATTGTATATAACTTTCCCATTACAGACACTTCTTTAATACCGTTTACCGTAATCAATAAAAACAGCCTTCTCACCTTGGTTACCTGTTGGCTGGCCTCCAAGCTGCAGGTACACCACAGGAGGCCGTGCAGAATGGAGAGTGGTCAACAGGCCAACAGGTGATCTAGACACACCTGTGCATTCAGTGGAACAGCCTCCCAACGATAATGAAAATAAAATCCATTTTCAATTTAATACCGTTATCATAAATAATATATTAATAGTAATAGTAATACTAATAGATGACCAATTAATAGTAATAGATGACCACTAATTATAATAGTAATATAATAGAGAGCAATTGAAATTAATAGTAATAGTAGCCCAGTAGTAGACCCCATGTCTGCTGCCTACCTACCTACCTACCTACCTACCTTCCTCCCTCCCTCCCTCCCTCCCTCCCTCCCTCCCTCCCTCCCTATCTATCTGTCTGTCTGTCGGTGTTAATCTGTCTTTCTATATACCGGTATGTATCTATCTATCCGTCTATCTATCTATCTATCTATCCATCCATCCATCCATCTGCTTAGTTGGTAGATGGTTTGGTAGGATAGTTTTTCACTTTCGCTGCCCTCCTGTGTGTGTGTGTGTGTGTGTGTGTGTGTGTGTGTGTGTGTGGATAGATAGATGTATTTAAAATGTTTGTATATAGATAGATAGATAGATAGATGTAGGTATTTAAATTGTGTATGTATCCGTGTCTGTATGTGTGTATGTATATCTGTATGTATGTATGTATGCGTGTGTACGTGTATGTATGTATACCCAAACTGTATACATAAGACCTCCCCCGTCCACAGACTGCTGCTAGAGATCGAGCATGCTTTCTGGCCTAACCTAGTCAGCTAGAAATAACTCGCCTATTCCCTTGTCCAATCGTATGGTGGATTAGGCATGGTGGAGGGGTGGAGAGAGAGGGAGAAGGAGAAGGAGAGAGAGGAAGAGGTGGAAGAGAGAGGTGGAGGGATGGAAGAGGGAGGTGGAGGGGTGGAAGAGGGGGGTGGAGAGGTAGAAAGGGAGGTGGAGAGGTGGAAGAGGAAAGGAAGGGTGGAGAGATGGAAGAGGGGGATGGAGAGGTGGAAGAGGGAGGGAAGGGTGAAAGAGGGAGGTGGAGGGGTGGAGAGGTAGACGGGTGGAAGAGGAAGGTGGAGGGGTGAAGAGAAGGAGAGGTAGAGATCGAAAGGAAGAGACTGACTAGGAGAGGAGGAGGGAGATGAAGAGGAAATAAAGAAAAGAAAGGGAGAAGAGATTGAGGATAGATAGATGGATAGGAGAGGAGAGTAGATAGATAGATAGACATATGGGGAGAGGTGGAGGTAAAGGAGGAAGAGAAGGATAAATAGATAAGGGGAGGTAGAGCTGAAGGAGAAAGAGAATTAAGGATAGATAGATAGATAGATAGATAGGGGGATGAATAGACCAAGCCCCTCCCATGTCCAATAATATGGTAGATTAGACACGATGGAGGAGGAGGTGGAGGAGGAGGAGGAGGGAAGGTGGAGGAGGTGAAAGAGGGAAGGTGGAGGATGAATGGAGGGGAAGTGAAAGAGGGAAGGTAAAGGAGGAGGTGGGGGAGGAGGAAGAAGAGGAGGAGGAGGAGGATAAGGAGGACGTGGAAGAGGGAAGGTGGAGGAGAGGGAGAGAAAAGTGATAGATACAAAGATATAGATAGATAGGTAGGTTGATAGAAGGATAGATAGAATAACGGCATGATTGATTGAGAAATTAGATAGATATACTAGCTTAAACTGGTGGTTAGATAGATAGGTAGACTGATAGATAGAACTGGCATAACAAGGCGGACCAGGAAGGAAGGGAAGGGAAGAGGCTAATGAGAGAGAGAAAGAGAGAGAGAGAGAGAGAGATTCAAGGCAGTGGGAGACAGACGCTGACAAGAGGGGAATGGTTATCAAGAATTACAGGGATAAGTAGTACCCCAAAAGGACTTACGACCCTCACCAAGAACGTACCGTGAGTGAAGTTACCAGTTACAAGGTGAGAGAGAGAGAGAGAGAGAGAGAGAGAGAGGAGGAGGAGGAGGAGGAAGGGAAATGGTCCTTTTATGCATGACTGAGACCTAAAAAGTGGTCTCTCTCTCTCTCTCTCTCTCTCTCTCTCTCTCTCGGGAATATCTTATAGTTTGACGAGAGAGAGAGAGAGAGAGAGTCAGAATTGTAAACTGTATTCATTTGTGTGTGTGTGTGTGTGTGTGTGTGAGAGAGAGAGAGAATGAGAGAAAGTGAGAAAGAAAGATAGATCCCTTCCATTAAAACAGCATACGAATTTCTTATAACGAATTGCATCCAAACTCATATTTCAATCCAAAAAAATATATATATATGAGAAAAAACTCGAAAAAAAACACAGCCAAAAAAAACCATTAATAAGCGTTCCATTGCCAACCACAAAGAGGATGTTGGACCAGATTCTGTTTGTCTGTTTGTTTGTTTGTGTTTGTTTGCTTGGTTTTTGGTTTAGTGTTTGGTAATATTGGTTTGTTTTTGTGTGTTTGGGAGAGAGAGAGAGATGGTGTTTGTATGTGGTTGAATATTTCTTTCTTTTTCCTTTTTTTCTGTGTGTGTGTGTGTGTGTGTGTGTGTGTGTGTGAGAGAGAGAGAGAGAGAGAAATAATAGCCTGCTGTATATTGTGTTTGTGTGTATGTATGTGTGTGTGTGTGTGTGAGAGAGAGAGAGAGAGAGAGAGACTGTGTGTGTGTGTGTGTGTGTGTGTGTGTGTGTGTGTGTGTGTGTGTGAGAGAGAGAGAGAGAGAAGAGAGACTGTGTGTGTGTGTGTGTGTGTGTGTGTGTGTGTGTGTGTGTGTGGTAAAGGGGGAGTGATTGGTAGTGACAGATGAAACCAGCCCTTCAAAGCTCGCCCTACTAAAAGACGCACACGAATGCCCACGTATTCTGTAATATTTTCCTCTATATCAATCTTGCAAGCAGTGGACGTGTGCCTCTATCAGGTGAGTGGATGGTGTGGCTGGTGTACGGGGGAAGGTGTGCTTGATTGCGGTCCACAGCGAGTACGATCTTGAAGTGGGAGGGAAAGTGAAGTGGGTCATTTTCGTCGTCATTAGCACTGTCATGTTCACTATCGTCACCATCAGTATCACCGTCATCATTATTATTATTATTATTATCATCATCGTCATTATCATCATCATCATCTGTCTCGTATCCCATGTATGTCTTTATATCTGTGTCTGTCTGTCTATCTCTATCTATCTATCTGTCTATCTCCAACCCCCTTCTTTCCTTTCAGCTCAGTCTATTTCTGGTCAGTACACTATCTATCCATCAATCTATACCTTGCCTTTTTACCTATCTGTGTGTGTGTGTGTGTGTGTGTGTGTGTGTGGCTGTGGGTGTAGGTGTGGGTGTGGAGATGGGATTGCATCAGTCTCTCTCTCTCTCTCTCTCTCTCTCTCTCTCTCTCTCTCTCTCTCTCTCATTACAACTTCATCTCCCCTCCCCTCCTCTCCATCTCTCCAGCATCCTTTCGACCCCTTCCCCATTATTCTCCCTCGCACTTCTTCGTGACTAGTATTTACATTTAATACACCGTCACCCTCTCCTTTAATTTGAAGTCTCTCCTGTCGCAAAATAGATAGAAAGGGAGTCTATCTATCTATTTATCTATCTATCTGCTGCTTTAACTGGCTCATTTCTCTTTCCTTTCGGGTGATTCTCTCTCTCTCTCTCTTTCTCTCTCTCTCTCTCTCTCTCTCTCTCTCTCTCTCTCTCGCCATCTATCTATGTCTGCTTTATCTATCTAAAAACGATGTGAATGGAACAAAGTACTCTCTCTCTCTCTCTCTCTCTCGCCATCTATCTATGTCTGCTTTATCTATCTAAAAACGATGTGAATGGAACAAGGTACTCTCTCTCTCTCTCTCTCTCTCTCTCTCTCTCTCTCTCTCTCTCTCTCATAATTAAAGACAGTGTATAATAATTTTTTTTTTTTTAATATTACAGGTAAGTGGCTGTGCAATATCCGCTTCTGTCAGAGTTATTTTTTTTTTCATACTGTATATCTCTGTTTCATGGGTAAATTAGAGAGAGAGAGAGAGAGAGAGAGAGAGAGAGAGAGAGAGAATATAGTACAGCACTTTGTTCCGACTAATCTTTTTGATAGATGGATAGATAGATAGGTAGACAGACTGAATGAATAACTGATTGAGAGAGAGAGAGAGAGGAGAAATATATATATTGTACTTCGTTCCAACTCATCGTTTTGATAGATAGATAGGTAGATAGATAGAGATAGACAGATAGATAATAAATGAATGATTAACTGATTGAGGGAGAGAGAAATATATTGTACATTGTTCCAATTAATCGTTTTAATAGATAGATAGACAGATAGATCCTGACTGAATGATTAACTGGTTGATTGAGGGAGAGAGAGAGAAGCGAGGAAAAAACTACCAGCAAGGAATGGAGCGAGGGAGAGGTGGATGAAGGGAGGAAAAGGAAGAAAATGGGGAGAGAAGGGAGGGACACCGAGAAAGGAGGGAGGGAAGGAAACGTGGAGAGGAGGAGGAAAAGAAGGAAGGAAGGAAGTGTGGAGAAGGAAGGAAAGTTAACTGGATATGGTAGTGTGAAGGAAAGGAAGGAAAAGTAGAGGATGGGAAGGAGGGTAGGTAAATGTGAAGGCAATGAAGGAAGGCAGACAGACGAGAGGAAGGAAAGAAGGAAGAGAGGAATGAAGG
>NC_136983.1:1347165-1357165 GCF_032717465.1 Coenobita brevimanus | reverse complement strand
GAAGGAATGAAGTGTCACAGTGGATGCAGTACCCTTTAGCGAGAAAAGCGTGATCCATGTGGGCGGAGAAGAGTGGAAATTAGCGTGAAAAGATCGGAATTTTCGGGAGAGCGTGTGTGTGTGTGTGTGTGTGGACTGGTGGGGTAGCGTGTTTCCAGCCACATCCAGCCCCTCACTCCGGCTTCCCCGATACCAACATGGACTGACTCCACACACGTAAACCCACCCTTTTTTTGGTTTATTTCGCCGTTAGTGCCCGGTTTTTTTAGTTCACGGTGGGGTGTGGCGAAGAAGATGATGGCCAGGTTAGGTGTACAGGTGTGGTGTGTGGTGGGGGTGCGTGGTGGCTGGAGAACTGTGGTGTGGTGCTTGTCCCTGGGCCTGCTGTGTTCTTCAGTGATGGTGGCGGGCGATGACCAACTCGCAGGCAACAACGGGTACGTGGAGGTCCCGTGCTGCACCCACCACTTCAGACATCACAAAGGTAAGGGGCGTTTAAAAAGTCACGTGGTTTGGCAGGACGTGTAATTTTTCGAAGGGAATTTAATGTGTAAAAGATTTCATTATTATAACTTTGTATTGTTAAAATTGAATTCCGTGCTTCAGAAATCACGTAGATAAAAAGTCACGTGGTTTGATAGGACAAATTTTTGACGTGAAATTAGAATATATAAAAAGCGTTATTGAAGCATTGTATAGTTGTTCAAATTGAATTCCTTGCTTCAGAAATCACGTAGATAACAAGACACGTGATTTGGTAGGACATTTAATTTTTTGATATGAAATTACCAAAACACGTGAAAATATGTATAAAAATAACTCATTAGTAAAGCATTTTATAGGTGTGAATATGGAATTCCTTGCTTCAAAAATCACGTAGATAAAGACACGTGGTTTGGTAAGACATTCAATTGGTGAAGTGAAATTAAAGTGTGGATACAGAAGATTAGTTATTAAGGGAATATGTAGGTGTGAAAATTGAATTCCTTGCTTAGGGAATCACGTAGGTAAATTAACGTCACGTGATTTGGGATATTTAATTTCTTGAACGGGAAAGCAGTAAACAAGGACAGTGAATTTGTTAAAAGTAGATTCTTTGTGCCGTAACGTGTATAGATATCAAAAGTCCTTACTTCAGACCACGTAGGTAAATTTGAGTCACGTGAATCCTTGGAAGGAAATATTACAAAAAAAAAAAAAGTATAAATGGAAAGAAATATTACAAATTTGTTTAAAAAATTCATTATAAAGGCGATGTGAAGGTGTTGAATGGAATACCTTGCTTTAAACATATTCTTGAAATTTAATGTATTATCGTTTTATTTTTCTTAGAGGGAACAGTCTTCCCGGCATAAAATAAAAAAATAGATTGAATTAAAGTCACGTGATTAGTAGGACGTGTAAATTTTTAAAAGGAAATCAGGGAAAATTACCAAAATCCATATGAATGATATTATCATTGCATAGATGTAAAAAAAATGAATTACTTGCTTTAGACATTTCCAAATTACCAAAATCCATAAAAAAAAAAAACTGCATAGATGTAAAAAAAAATTGAATTATATACTTGCTTTAGACATTACCAAATTACTAAAATCCGTATGGAAAAAATATCATTGCATAGATGTAAAAAAAAATGAATTACTTGCTTTAGACATTACCAAATTACCAAAATCCATAAAAAAAAGATCACTGCATAGATGTAAAAAAAAAATTGAATTACTTGCTTCAGACATTACCAAATTACGAAGATCATTACCAAATTACCAAAATCCTAATGAAAAAAAGAAAAAAACTGCATATATATAAAAACATTGAATTACTTGCTTTAGACATCACGTACTGGTAATAAATTTAACTTTATAAAATGAAGTTGAAGGAGTACAACTTTGTGTATGAAAAGAGTCCGTTGTAAAAGCGTTGTGTTAATGTGAACATTGAATTCCATGCCTCACACACCACGTCAAGTGATTAGTATATGACAGGGGTGTGTGTGAGCTGGGAGCAAGGCAATGAAATGGCGGGGGACAGGGCGACATGGAGGCGATTTGTTTGTGGCCACCCCTGACGGGATTACAGCGCCTGGCAATAGATAGATAGATTGGTAGGCCATTTAAATCTTGAAAAGGAAAACTAGTATTTGTAACTATGAGTGTAAAAAAAAAGAGATTGATATGGAGGGATAGATGTGAAAATTGAATTCCTTGCTTCAGACGTCTCTTGAATACTTAAAAGCACGTGAAATATAGTTACCTAAAATCACGTGAAATGTAGGGTTACTTAAAATCACGTGAAATGTAGGGTTACTTAAAATCACGTGAAATATTGTTACTTGTGATCACGTGAAATATAGGGTTACCGGTACTTAAAATCACGTGAAAGATAGACACTTAAAATCACGTGAACCATAGTTACTTAAAATCACGTGAAATAGTTACTTAAAATCACGTGAAATATTGTTACTTAAATGCGCGTGAAATAGTTACCGGTAGCCTACTTAAAATCACGTGAAATATTGTTACTTAAAATTATGCGAAATAGTTGCTCAACATCATATGAAATAGTTACTTGAAATCACGTGAAAGATAGGGTTACTTAAAATCACGTGAAAGATAGTTACGGTACTTAAAATCACGTGAAAGATAGTTACGGTACTTAAAAATCACGTGGAAGATAGTTACGGTACTTAAAATCACGTGAAAGATATGGTTACTTGAAATCACGTGAAAGATAGGGTTACTTAAAATCACGTGAAAGATAGGGTTACTTAAAATCACGTGAAAGATAGGGTTACTTAAAATCACGTGAAAGATAGGGTACTTAAAATCACGTGAAAGATAGTTACGGTACTTAAAATCACGTGAAAGATAGTTACGGTACTTAAAATCACGTGAAAGATAGTTACGGTACTTAAAATCACGTGAAAGATAGGGTTACTTAAAATCACGTGAAAGATAGGGTTACTTAAAATCACGTGAAAGTTACGGTACTTAAAATCACGTGAAAGATAGGGTTACTTAAAATCACGTGAAAGATAGGGTTACTTGAAATCACATGAAAGATAGTTACGGTACTTAAAATCACGTGAAAGATAGGGTTACTTAAAATCACGTGGAAGATAGGGTTACTTAAAAGCACGTGAAACATAGGGTTACTTAAAAGCACGTGAAACATAGGGTTACTTCAAATCAGTGAAAAATAGGGACACTTAAAATCACGTGAAAGATAGTTACGGTACTTAAAATCACGTGAAAGATAGTTACGGTACTTAAAATCACATGAAAGAGTAGGGTTACGATACTTAAAATTACGTGTTTGGGTTGGACTGTTAGCGTTTTGAAGAGAAAGTACAAAACAAATGACACTCCCTTAAAATGACAAAAACAGATATTACAAAAAAAATTAAAGTTGGAATATCACATGGGTTGGAAATTAAAAAAAAAAAAATAGATAGATAGATAGAGGATAGGTTATTAATATATACGATCTTTTCTTACGGTATCGCAAAGGTGGAATTAGAAAGTTGCGTGTGTGATTTTATAAAGGTAAATCAGGATAATAAAAACAGCCCAGATATGTGTGAAAGTAAGAGAGAGAGAGAGAGTTGTGTGGTTCTGTATTGAGAGAGAGAGAGAGTTGTGTGGTTCTGTATTGAGAGAGAGAGAGAGCTGGGGAAGTAGTGTGTGTGGTGTGGTTGTATATTGTGAGAGAAAGAGAGAGAGGGAGGGAGGGAAACAGTGTGTTGTGTGGTTCTGTATTAGAGAGAGAGAGAGCAGTAGAAGTAATGTTTTAATATCGCGAAAAATAAGTCCCTTGCTTTAGAGATAATATTTAAACCTCGCGAAAAAGAAATTCCTTGCTTTAGAGGCGGTATGAATATTCGCGAAAAGTGAATTCCTTGCTGTTGAGGTAATATTTAAATCTCGCGAAAAATGAATTCCTTGTTGAGATACGGTAATATTTTAAATCGCGAAATTAAAAAGCCAAATATATTACGGTAAAAGAACAAAACAAATATACCGGTATATGTATAGGTGTATAATTTATGTATGTTTAAAACTGGAGGGATGGAGGAGAGGTATTTGAGAGACAGGGAGCCTAAGGTTGAGATGGAGGGATGGAATGGAGAGGTATTTGAGAGACGAGGAAACCGAAGATGAGATGGAGGGATGGGGTGGAGAGATATATGAGAGAGGTAGAGACCGCGGATGAGATGGAGGTATGGAGAGGAGAGGTATATAAGAGAAGGGGGATGTAAGTTGGGGGGGAAGGACAGCGAAATGGCAGCGGAGAGAACGACATGGAGGCGATTTGTTTGTGGCCACCCCTTACGGGATTAAGACGTCTGGCTATAGATAGAAATTCTTGAAAAAAACAGGTGAAGCAAATATGAACACTAAGTAGACGACACGATGCTGGAAAAAAACGATAAACTGAAAAAAGAAAAATATATTGAGATGAATTGAGATATATATTGAGATAGAAGAATTTTGATATTGAGGTACGGAAAATTTGGTTAGTCGCTTCGATAAATGAAAAAAAAAAAAAATGACGTGCTGTATTAAAAACGATATAAAAAGGTTAATATATCTTTGGAAATCTTGTCTTACGGTACGTCCTTCGCGACCGTCTTAGAAGGTACCGTAAGATTGTCATGTGATCGATCAAAGTAAAGATAAATACTTAAGAGGTTTTGTTCGTTGGTTTAGGTTAATTTAGTGTTACGTGTTGATTGAAGTAATGATAATAATAATAATAATGACAATACCGATAATAATAATAATAATAATAATAATAATAATAATAACAATAACAATACCGATGATAATAATAATAATAATAATAATAATAATTATAATAATAATACCGATAATAATAATAATAGTAATAATAATGATGTAGTAGTAGTACCGGTAAAAATAATAATAGTAGTAGTAGCACTAGTAGTCGTAGCAGTACTACTACTAATAACAATAAGTAGAAAGCCTTCAGAGCGCGCATACCTCCACCATTGCCATTGCCGTTGAAAAGGATCCGTGGAGATAGGATCCGGATCCACCCCGAAATTTAATCATTTCTTCCTTGGCCCATGGCCCACCCATCCACAAAATTTCATCAAAATTCGCGTATAACTTTTTGAGTACTCTTACTAACAGACAGAGAACCAAACAGACAAACAAACGCGAGGTAAAACAACCCCCGTGGCGGAGGTAATAATAATAATAATAACAAAAATAGGCTATATTTATATGGGGATGTGATTCTGTCGTAAGGAAAATTGTGTTCCCTGCTTAAGACACCCTAAAGGTGCTATATATTTGTCAGTGATTTAATACGTACAAATACTGTAAAAAATAAATATATGTAAACATGTACCTTATATCCGGTGTAATGACGATTATGTATACAGTATATATATTTACCTTCGTAGTCTCCATTTTCACTGAAGAGCTGAAAGAAATCGTTGTCTGTAAAATAGGTTAATGAGAGAGAGAGACTTGTTTAGATATTCATTGACGAAATACTGAAGGAAATTATGATGTTAACGCGAGAGAGGCAGACAGAAATTATGCATGTTAATGACCAAAAATAAGAAAAAATATATATAAAATACTGAGAGAGAGAGAGAGAGAGAGAGAGAGAGAGAGAGAGACAGAGACCCCCCAAAAAATTAAATAAAATAATAATAATAATAATAATAATAATAATGCACAGAATAATATTAGGTCAGAATTTCCCATGTGCCTCTGCTGATGGCTAACAAGCAATTAAGGAATGATGGGTGGTTAACGAGACTAGGCTAAATGACAATATGGCGGCTCTGGCTTGGCGTTGAACGATGTATATAGTGTGTAATGAAGGCAGCGAGTGTGTGTGTGTGTGTGTGTGTGTGTGTGTGTTCAATATTTGTGGTTTTGTGTATATTTTTCTGTGTGTGTGTGTGTGTGTGTGTGTGTGTGTGTGTGTGTGTGTGTTCAGTATTTGTGGTTTTGTGTATATTTTTCTTTATCTGTGTGTGTGTGTGTGTGTGTGTGTGTGTGTTCAATGTTTGTGGTTTTGTGTATATTCTTCTTTAACCCTGTGTGTGTGTGTGTGTGTGTGTGTGTGTGTGTGTGTGTGTTTTATAGGTTGATTTATGCATTGGTTGTTTTTATGGGAGATGTAGTTGTAGTAGTAGTAATAATAATAGTAATAGTAGGAGGATGGAAATAATATTGTAACAGTATTATTATTATTAATTATTATTATTACTACTACTACTACTACTACTACTGCTACTACTACTACTACTATTATTACTACTATTGTTATTATTATTATTATTACTACTACTACTACTAGAAATCAGTATCTAAACTAGGCCTAAAATCGCCATCTCTCCATCTCATATCCCAAATTATACCAATAGATTAACACTACAATAAAAAATAGATAGATAAAGATAAGTGCTATGAAAATTATACAAAGCCAAAACATTATAATTTTTTTTTCCAATATACCGTGAACTAAGCAGCAGAAGAGGACCAAAAAAAATGCTAGTCACGAAGAAGTGCATATGGGAAAAATTTCGTGGAGGAGGAAAGAATTTTGAGTTTGCGTCCATTCACGTGAAAATTAAGATGGACACGAGACTAAGCTTTGGGGGGAGAGAGAGAGAGAGAGAGAGAGAGAGAGAGAGAGAGAAAGAAGAGAGCAATAGAAGGAGAGAGAGAGAGAGACAGAGACAGAGGGAGGGAAAGAAAACGATGAGCACGAGGAATGAAAGAAGAGTAAAAAGGAGAGAGAGAACAGAGGGGGAAAGATGAGGATGAGGAACGAGAGAAGTATGAAAAGGAGAGAGAGAGAAAGAGAGAGAGAAGGGAAATGGGGAAAAGAGGTAGAGGTAAGGAAAGGGAGAGAAGATAGTGTGGAAATGAGAATGAAGGAAGGGGAAGAGAGAAGAATAGGAAGAAGAGAAGGAAAAGAGGTGAGGGAAAGGAGAGGAGGAGAAGAGAGGGGAAAAAGAGAAAGGAGAGGAGGGGAAGGCAAAGAGAGTGGGAGAGGTAAGGGAGAGCAGAGAATGGGAGGGAGAGGAGAGTAAGATGGGAACAGGAGAAGAGAAGAGAAGAGAGGGAGAGACATAGAATAGGAGAGAGAGAGAGAGAGAGAAGGGGGGAGAAAGAGAGGGAGAGAGGTGGATGGGAAAGTGAAGAGTATTGTATTAAATTTGAGAGAAATAGATAGGTAGATAGATAAATAGTGAGAGAGAGAGAGAGAGAGAGGTGGATGGGAAAGTGAAGAGTATTTTGTGGTATTGTATTAAATTTGAAGGAAATAGATACCGTAGATAGATAGATAAACAGAGAGAGAGAGAGAGAGAGAGAGAGAGAGAGAGAGAGAGAGAGAGAGAGAGAGAGAGAGAATACGTAATGCGAAAACCGTACCCGGATTTCCCCCCCTTCATTGCACAGCTTCGCGTCAATCACAAATCAAGGTAAAAATTAATCAGTGTGGCCCGCAGACCCTCCCTCCACCACTGAGCCACCCCTCGGGCACAAACGTATGGGCGACAAGCAATAAAGTCCACAGGGTATTTACGAGATGCCATTTTTTTACGGCAATTCACGTTTCTTTCACCTTTAGCTACCGGTTCTCTCTCTCTCTCTCTCTCTCTCTCTCTCTTTCTGTGTGTGTGAGTTTTGTGTTTTCTGTGTATGTGTGTGTGTGTGTGTGTGTGTGTGATTTTTGTATGAAGTATTTTTTCTTGCTGTGTATTTGTGTGTGTGTGTGTGTGTGTGTGTGTTTGTATGTGTAGTGTTTTGTGTTTGTGTGTGTGTGTGTGTGTGTGTTTTTGTATGTGTAGTGTGTGTGTGTGTGTGTGTGTGATTTTTTTTGTATGTGTAGTGTTGTGTGTGTGTGTGTGTGTGTGTGTGTGTGTGTGTGTGTGTGTGTATACTGTATCCTCATCAGCTACCGTACAGTTAAAGAGAGAAAAAAAATAAAAAGATGTACGGATAAAGAGGAAAGAGAGGAAGAACGACAAAGAGAGAAAAGAGAGTTTTGTTGGATATCTCAAATTAAATCACTAAATCAGCTTAAAAATCTTTGGTTGAGAGAGAGAGAGAGAGAGGAAGTGAAGAATGTTGTGGTGCTGGCTTATATTGAGAGAGAGAGAGAGAGAGCAATTATCCTAAAGTAAGTTAATCAGCTTAGAAGTAAATGATCTGAAAGGGGAAAAGAGAATGGAAGAGAGGAGGGGTACGAAGAAGAAAAAGAGGAGGAGGTAGAGGGAAAGTGGAGAGGAGGAGGAGGAGGAAAGAGAGGAGAAAAAAGATAAAGACTTTGAGAGAGAGAGAGAGGGGGGGGTCGAGAAATAGTGGGAGGATGTGGCAGTCAATGAAAACAGTATATTAGAGAGAGAGAGAGAGAGAGAGAGAGAGAGAGAGAGAGAGAGAGAGAGAGAGAGAGAACAGTAAAGAAAATGAAACAAGATGAAGATAGATAAGAGAGAGAGAAAAAAAAATATAACAAGGAAAGATAAATAGATGTGAGAGAGAGAGAGAGAGAGAGAGAGATTGAGATTAGAACCCCTTAGTAAGAGATGTAAGAAAGGAGGAAGTCTCTTTGATTAAACACCTAATCTTCGGCTCTGTCTTGGCATAATTACCTGGCTTAATGACGCAGGTGAGAGAGAGAGAGAGAGAGAGAGATTGGGAGGGATAAGAATAAAAAAAGAATAGAAGAAGGGAAGATAGAAAATTATGGAAGAGGATATTTTGCAGAAGTGAGACAGAGAGAGAGTTAGAGAGAGGTGGAATGGTGTGTGTGTGTGTGTGTGTGTGTGTGTGTGTGTGTGTGTGTGTGTATGTGTGTGTGTGTGTGTGTGTGTGAAAACTTATTGAGTCATCCTGTGGGGGAGTTTTGGTGTGTGTGTGTGTGTGTGTGTGTGTGTGTGTGTGTGTGTGTTAGAGAGAGAGAGAGAGAGTAGGCTACAAATGAATCATAGTAGTGAAGGTTTAACGGGGACATGAGAGGTCAAAGTTCAGGTTGCATTCACCGTCTTTGGATTCGACAGGTGGGATTGATGTTAGGGTTACGTGAAGAGCAGAGAGCACAGGTATTGCAAGGTGCGCTCTAGGTGGAGGTGCGGAAATTAGTGGGTTTGTGTTATTATTATTATTATTATTATTATTATTATTATTTTTATTATTATTGTTATTTTTATTATTATTATTATTATTATTATTATTATTTTTATTATTATTATTATATTGTTACCGTTCACTACTGCTACTGCTACTTCCACCGGTACTACTACGGCGTTATTATTTTTTGTTTAGATATTATTATTATTATTATTATTATTATTATTATTACCGTATGTATAACGTCATAGTCTATTTATTTTTTATCTGTGGAATGAATCGCTCCGGAGTTTAATGAGAGAGAGAGAGAGAGAGAGAGAGAGATTTATAGCAGTGCAAGTATATATTAATGAAGTGACGTTCCTGTCCGCATTGCTGTGACACACACACACACACACACACACACACACACACACACACACACACACACACACACACACACACACACACACACACACACACACGAGCCATAGCAGTGCAGATGTATATATAACTGAATGACCTTCCCCCTGCATTGCTGAGAGAGAGAGTATGCAGAATAATTCCTATGAAGAGAGAACATTTATAGACATGTATTTTCAGTTGCTTTAAGATTCTTCATAAATAGGACCCTGAATGGCGAGACAGACAGAGAGGAAACGATAGCTAGTGAGAATTAAATACCATATACGCTATTCACTCCTATATTTTGCCAATTTAAGATTATTCATAAATATGGGCACTGAACGGTACTCTTGCATTTATGTAGTGACCGTACCGCACCATACCGCATTGTACCCGCACTACATCATACCTTAACGCATGCCTCCCCTAACGCACCGTACCGCACTACATCGTCACCGTAACGCACTATGCCATACCGCACCGTAACGCAT
>NC_136983.1:1339665-1342165 GCF_032717465.1 Coenobita brevimanus | reverse complement strand
GGGAGAGGGGAGAGTGAGGAGATGGGGAGAGGGGAAAAAGCGAGGGGAAGGGGGAGAGAGGAGAGAGTGAGGGGAAGGGGGAGGGGAAAGAGTGAGGGGGAGGGGGGGAAGCGTACCTTAGTTGCCTGCGTCTATGAAAAAAAGAAAAAAGTGTGTTAAGAGAGCTTTTGTCTTCGTGAGGTGGAGAGGTCTGGGAGTGTGGTAGGAATGTTGGTAGTTGTGGTAGGAATGTTGGTAGCCCAGTTGTGGTAGGAATGTTGGTAGTTGTGGTGGTAGGAATGTTGGTAGTTGTGGTGGTAGGAATGTTGGTAGTTGTGGTGGTAGGAATGTTGGTAGTTGTGGTGGTAGGAATGTTGGTAGTTGTGGTGGTAGGAATGTTGGTAGTTGTGGTAGGAATGTTGGTAGCTGTGGTAGGAATTGTGGTAGTTGTAGGAATGTTGGTAGTTGTGGTAGGAATGTTGGTAGCCCAGTTGTGGTAGGAATGTTGGTAGTTGTGGTAGGAATGTTGGTAGTTGTGGTGGTAGGAATGTTGGTAGTTGTGGTAGGAATGTTGGTAGTTGTGGTGGGAATGTTGGTAGTTGTGGTGGTAGGAATGTTGGTAGTCCAGTTGTGGTAGGAATGTTGGTAGTTGTGGTTGTTGGTAGTGTTGGCTGAGGGGATGGTGGTAGTTGTGATAGTGGTTGTAGGGCATCTCTGATAGGGAGACGAGCAGGATAACCACCAAGCCAGTCAGAAAATATTTACAGTACGGTACCGTGTGTGTGTGTGTGTGTGTACGGTATGTATGTATGTATGATCGTGACCTTTGTGAGTTAATAAAATACCGGTATTACTATTATTATTATTATTATTATTATCATCATCATCGTCGTCGTCGTTGAATTAATCAGCCTTATTTTTTTTCCTTATACGAGAGAGGGGGGAGTGAGTTGGGGAAAGGGCAGTCAAATGGTGGGTGACAGAGCGACTTGGAGGCGTTTTGTCTGCGGTCACCCTTTTGCGGGATTAGGGCTTCGGGCTATAGATAGATTTTTTTTCCTGTTCCTAAATATAAAAAAAAAAAAAATGCCGGCAGGAAAAAACAAGAAATACCACCACATTACTATACTCCTTTCACCTTAACTTGGCCCAGATTTTCGTCCTTATGCAGCTAATTTCCTATAGCTTACTGGCAGGATAAGATGATACCGTGGCTCGTTGGTCTTCCCATAGCACTTCTTCGTGACTAGCATCATATTCTAGTGTTGATCTGGCAATTTTGGGCCAGGTTGGAGTCAAATGGCCATAGGATAAGAGGGGAAGGCCGAGGATGAGATGGAGGGATGGAGTGGAGAGGGATATGAGAGAGGGGGGTGTGAGCTGGGGGCAGGGCAGTGAAATGGCGGGGGACAGGGCGACATGGAGGCGATTTGTTTATCATCATCATCATCATCATCATCATCATTATTATTATTATTATTATTATTATTATTATTATTATTATTATTATTTTTCCTCTTTCATAATTTTTCTTTTTATTTTACAGGTAAGTGTGTGAGACGAGGTGGTAATGAGAATCTACCTGCCCACCTGCCGCCTTCCCCCCCCACCCCCCTCCCTACCTTTAGTCTGTGTTCAGACGCTGTGTTGTGGAGAGGTAGGTGATAGAGTGAGAGAGGGGGGGAGGGAGGAGGAATGTGTGTGAGAGAGAGAGAGAGAGAGAGAGATGGGGGGAAATGTTTGTGTTTATGAGAGAGAGAGAGAGAGAGAGAGAGAGAGAATGTGTGTGTGGGTGTGTTAAAGAAAGAAAGAGACAGACAGGGGGGGGGGAGAAGGGTGAGCGTGTGTGTGTGTATGATTGTATGTTTGTATGTGTCTGTGTCTGTCCGTCTCATCAGTAAAACCACCTAAAATACCACTATGTAATTTAATACCGGCAGGAAAAAATGCGAAAGATTACAGCGTTACTAGGTCAAGGATGTTGTGTTACTGGGAGGAAGTTACTGGGTTACTGAGAGAGAGAGAGAGGTTGGTATCAAGGACAAGGCTTACTTCAAGGGTGAGTGCTCGAGGAGGAGGAGGGGGGGGGAGAAGGGGGTGTTGATTGAGAAGGAGGTGGAGGAGGAGGGAAGAAGAAGAGTAGGAGGAGGAGGAGGAGGCAGGAGAGGGAAGAAGTGGAGGGGAGGGAAGAAGAGGAGGAGGAGGGGAAGAAGAGGAGGAGGAGGGAAAGAGGAAAAGCAGAAGAGGAGGAAAATAATATAGTAATTCATCCATCCATCACCTAATCCTGTGTTGCCCCATGAGGAGCGTAGGAACCCGGGGCTAGGCAAGTTGGCCCTGACATTAAGATGAGAGTGACCAGCCTCACTCATCCTTGAATGGTATTACATGAGCAATTAACCCCAACCATCCCTTGGATATAAACCTACACCGGCTTAGTCCGACTGGAGCGCCTTAAGTACCCGCTAAACCACCAGGCGCCATAATTTGGTTATATGGTTACCACCCAGCGTAGTAAATG
>NC_136983.1:1329665-1332165 GCF_032717465.1 Coenobita brevimanus | reverse complement strand
TGGAGAAACGGAATGAGGCAGAGAGAAAGTTACAGCAAAATGCGGTATAGAAATGAGATGCAACACAGAAACGTAGAGAGAGAGAGAGAGAGAGAGAGGGATTTGACAAACAGGGTATAACAGAGAGAGACAGACTGAGAGAGAGAGAGAGAGATTTTATTTTCTCACATTGCAGGTAACTTGTTGACAAAGCAAAGACTGCTTCCCCTACCAGCTTGTGTGTGTGTGTGTGTGTGTGTGTGAGAGAGAGAGAGAGAGAGAGAGAGAGAGAGAGAGAGAGAGTTTGATGGTGATGAAAATTTGTGATGAAGGTGTGAAATTAATGTGATGATTGATGATGATTGGAGGAAGGTTGGCTGAGAGAGAGAGAGAGAGAGATTTTTGTTCGTCTATAAGTCTGTATATTCTCTCTCTCTCTCTCTCTCTCTCTCTCTCTCCGTCTGTCTGTCTGTCTCTCTCTCTCACACACACACACACACACACACACACACACACACACACACACGAGCCATCCACCCTGTTACCTCTCTCTCTCTCTCTCTCTCTGATCTAGTGACAATCTTAAGACGTACCTTTAGACTTAGTGGACTCCCTCAAGACAATCCTGATTTCTTCCCTTCTTCCTTTCTTCTTCTTTTTCTCTTATATCATCGTCTACTTCTCCTCCTCCTCCTCCTTCTTCCTCTCCTCCTCCTCCTCCTTCTTCCTCTCCTCCTCCTCGTCCTCCTCCTCCTTCTTCCTCTCCTCCTCCTCGTCCTCCTCATCCTCTTCATCATCATGATCATCATTTTATTTCGCTTCCTCCTCTTCCACCCTTCTCCTTCTCCTCCTCCTCCTCTTCCTCCTCCTCCTCTTCCTCCTTCTTCTTCTTCTTCTTATTATTATTATTATTATTATTATTATTATTATTATTATTCCTTCCTTCCTTCATCTTTCTTTCCTTCTTTTTTTCTTCGTTTCCTCCTCCTCCTCCTCCTCCTCCTCATTATCGGTCGCCTAAATACCTACTTAATTAATAACGCTCCTACCTTCAACCAAATTACCTGCCGGGAGAAGATTGCAGGTAATTTCCCGCTCTCCCCCCCTCCCCCCCGTGCTTCTTCCTCTTTCTTCTTCTTGGAGATGATTTTGCCCTGGAAGAAATTTTGTGGGAAGATTAGAGGGTGGGGGGAGTTTTTGTTATTGTTGGGGGTTTATGTTTTCACCCCTCTCCGTGTGTTTATTGGTTGGTTGGTTGGTTTGTGAGCAAGATTACGCAAAAACTACTGGACGGATTTCCACGAAACTTGGTAGATGAATGGACCTTGGCCCAGAATACACTCCATTAAATTTTGGTGCGGATCCGGATAAAGGTGCGGATCCAGTTTTTTTTTTTTTTTTTTTACGTTGCGAGATGGGGCGTTTTTCGACATTTTCGTCAGTTTTTCAGTGAATATTGCATGGATCTTGATGAAAAAAAATCAGGCCTATTTAGGATGTTGGTATCTACGAATGTGTACAGTTTGGCGCGGATCCATATAACATTCCGGATCTAGGGAATTTAAATATGGTATGCTGTTATAAGGGGGGGGGGTTCCAGGTGCCTTACAGTTACACATTAAAAGAAACTGCATGTTGGGCCTTGGCGGGGGTATATGCTCTACTGAGTATCGTTATTATTATTATTATTATTATTATTATTATTACTATTATTATTATTTATCATTCTTGTTATTGTTTTTAAATCATTATAATTTTTTCCTCCCTCCTCCTCCTCCTCATCATCATCATCATCACCATCATCATCATCATCATCATCATCATCATCATCATCATCACCACCACCAATCACATCGTCTTCGTTTTTTTTCCCTTTATTCCTGATTCTTCCTGATTTTCTTACACTGTTTTTTTTGTCTTTAATTTTCTTATATACTCCATTTTCTTTCGTGTTCTTTCCTTTCTGGTTATTATTCTCTCTCTCTCTCTCTCTCACACACACACACACACACACACACACACACACACACACACACGGCTAAGTCCAGCGCTCTCTTACTGTATACACCTCACCAACCCCGCCTGGGAGACCATAAAGTGTGTGTGTGTGTGTGTGTGTGTGTGTGTGTGTGTGTGTGTGTGTGTTCATTTGCGTACATGTGTGCCCAGTAAACCCAGGACGTGCTTCTATACTAAGGCGTGTGTGTGTGTGTGTGTGTGTGTGTTTTGCTCAGTGTGTGGGCGCATAGAATCCCTAGCTTTGTGTGTGTGTGTGTGTGTGTGTGTGTGTGTGTGTGTGTGTGTGTGTGTGTGTGTTTGGATGGCACCAGCAGGTCTGTTTGATGCTGAGTCGTAATTGCGATGTTTGATGTTCACAGTGAGGGGAAGAGAGAGAGAGAGAGGGGGGGGGAAGAGCGAGATAGGGGGAGGGAGGTGTTAGATGGAGATAGGTAGGTAGATAGATAGAAAGAGGGACAGACAGACAGACAGTGGAAAGAGGAAGGAAGAGAGAAGCAACGGG
>NC_136983.1:1317165-1324665 GCF_032717465.1 Coenobita brevimanus | reverse complement strand
TACCCCGACCATGTCTCTTCAGTCACCTTATATTGAACCCTCTCTCTCTCTCTCTCTCTCTCTCTCTCTCTCTCTCTCTCAATTTTCACTTTTCCTCACCTCTCTCCCCAACCACCTCTCTTCAGTCACCTTATATTTAACTCTCTCTCTCTCTCTCTCTCTCTCTCTCTCTACACGTGCACCTCAGCCAGACCCACACGGCAGGTAATTAAAACTTTGGTCACACACCTGCGGACTTTGCTGCCACCTGCACGTAACACTTACACCTGCACGAGAGAGAGAGAGAGAGAGAGAGAGAGAGAGAGGAACAGGAGGGAATGGAAAACAGAAAATCGGACAGACAGTAAGCATATGAGAGAGAGAGAGGGAGAGAGAGAGGGATGGGTGTGGTCTGAGAGGGGGAGGGGGGAGAGGGAAGTGTGGAAAGAAGTTTAAGTACTTGTAAAGAGAGAGAGAGAGAGAGAGAGAGAGAGAGAGAGGTTTAGTCCTTGTGATGAGAGGTGAGAGGGAGGGAGAGGAGGGGAGAGAAATGGAGAGGGGAGGGATGGGTGTTGCATGAGATAGGGGGAGGAGAGGGAAGGGGAGGGGAGAAGTGTGGAGAGGGGGGGAAAGAAGTGGGAGGGAGGGGGAAGTGTGGTGGAGAGAGAGAGAGAGAGCGAGAAAGACATCGGAGGAAGGGAGTGTCACGGGGTTTTTATAATATCACGGTAATTTTGATATAAATGGTTAAATATTATTTAATTTGATAATAATATTCAATAATATTGAAGAGCAGAGACAATGATTGTCTTGCTACATCAAGCAACGATTACTTTACGCTGGCTTGTGCACGATTCTCTAAGAACGAGAATTTATAAACTTTCTCAACAGTACACAGCAGAAACTAATTACTCACAATTGCTGAATTACTGTACTGTTAGCCTCTGGAGAAAGTTACATCACCCCTGACAATAAATAACTAATACTAATAATAATAACATCAGGTTCTTGCTGATGCATTAACTCCTGGCACAACGGATTTTAAGTTAATACAAGACTGGTCTAAGTACCAGTTATGAAAGCAAACATTTATGCAAGCTAGGAGCTGTATGGAAAATAAGCTTAATTATGGAGAAATGAAACAAGATTTTTACTCTACATTAAGCTCAAGAAATAGAACTGTTAAATTTATTAATCACAAAAATAAATTCAACATTACATTTCAAATCAAATTAAATGAGACGCACTCGCTCACTCACACAGAAGCTAAATACTTACGCCTAGGAAAAACACCTTAACTAAGCTCTTAAAACTACAAAATACACAAAAGAAATACCAGTCGATGAATACTATGTATCACCACTAAGGTGGGAGTACTGGGATTAACTGTACTAATGGAGCTTGGGGTGCTAGCTGACCTCTCCACTTCTGAGCACAGACCCTTTCTCCGTCACAGCAAACACAAGACTGAATTCAAATACATTGAATGGGCAGGACGCAAGGCGTGGCTAACGGTTGAGGGAAGCAGAGGCAAACGATAAAGAAATAATTGTATCGCTCAGTAGCGCACTTAGTGACGTGCATTAAATCGGTCACTTTTTGAAAACGGTGACGAATTATTTGAAAAGTATACCCCGAAATGGAGAGAGAAACGGTTAACTGAGCGATACACAGTGAGTTTTCCACTAATAGTTCGTGGCTTCTCACAAAAAGGAAATGTCGCGAATTGATTCGTGACATTACGCCCCATGAAAATTAAATCTTTCTTCCTTCAGAAGAAAGATTTCAGTATACATACATATAAATCCTAACTCAGTCACACTAGATTCACACTGTGGTGTGTGTGTGCTATCCTGCTACAGGAGAAAATCGCAGTCGCCAGTGAGTGAAAAAACCTCGTATTTACGTTAATAGAAGCAAGCTTGAGGGAAAAACTCCGTGACGACGGTGAAAATCCTGTACTCAGGTCAAACTGAGCGAAAATTCGCTACATTTACACTGACAACTAATTGTTGTGTAGCGTGGTGTATGTAATACGCGGTGTAGGTGTGACAGTTGTAGTGTAACTGTACCTACGTGTAAAATGACACAGTAAATAATATGGCGACGACGAAGGCAGAGGAGAAGAGGCGGCAGCGTGCGGCAGACGATCAGCTGGCCCGCACAGCAAAACTGCTACACCCATTGCTGAACCTGCAAAACCAATTAAGGTGGAGCATCAAAAGTGTCAATGAGACAAAATTCTTATTATGTTACAATTACTCTCTCTGGCTAGCAGTCAGTACATGCTATGAAAAGTACACTCGAGGTCGCCATTAATTATAGCACACGATTATGGTCGGCAAGTTGAGAATCCCTGTGCAAACTCGGGTCTTCCATAGCCTCGAACCACACACGGGTCCTCAACCTGTGCCTTAACCTACAGTACTTATATTAATATCGGGAAGCTGAGAATCCTTGTGCAAACTTGGGTCTTCCATAGCCTCAAGTCGCCTCTGCGGAGTTCTCTCTCCCCCTTAACCTACAATACAATACTTATATTAGTACCGGAAAGCTGAGAATCCTTGTGCAAACTTGGGTCTTCCATAGCCTCAAGTCGCCTCTGCGGAGTTCTCTCTCCCCCTTAACCTACAATACTTATATTAGTATTGGGAAGCTGAGAATCCTTGTGCAAACTTGGGTCTTCCATAGCCTCAAGTCGCCTCTGCGGAGTTCTCTCTCGAACTTCCCCTTTAACCTACGATACTTATATTAGTATTGGAAAGCTGAGAATCCTTGTGCAAACTTGGGTCTTCCATAGCCTCAAGTCGCCTCTGCGGAGTTCTCTCTCGAACTTCCCCCTTAACCTACAATACTTATATTAGTATTGGGAAGCTGAGAATCCTTGTGCAAACTTGGGTCTTCCATAGCCTCAAGTCGCCTCTGCGGAGTTCTCTCTCGAACTTCCCCTTTAACCTACGATACTTATATTAGTATTGGAAAGCTGAGAATCCTTGTGCAAACTTGGGTCTTCCATAGCCTCAAGTCGCCTCTGCGGAGTTCTCTCTCGAACTTCCCCCTTAACCTACAATACTTATATTAGTATTGGAAAGCTGAGAATCCTTGTGCAAACTTGGGTCTTCCATAGCCTCAAGTCGCCTCTCAACTTCCCCCTTAACTTACGGTACATAATATGTATGTACAGGCCCTGGACATAATGTGTCCTGTGGGGCCAATGGGCGAGACGTCAGGTCTGCACCCACTTCACCACTACCCTGTCTCTCAACTGACTCAGAGATTACAGGTGTGGTTATGAATGGCACAGGAAGGGCATGTCCCTGATTAGTGGTGATACTTTGGCACACACTACAGGAACGGACAAAACTATCTATGTCCCGTCCCATCCCTGGCCAGAAAAAGTCAGCTCGGATACGGCCCTGGGTCTTCCTTTTGCCCAAGTGACCTCCTGAGGCTGAACAATGACCCCATTGTAACACTGCTAGGTGGTACTTGGCGGGAACGACAAACTGCAGTCGAACCTCGCCCTCGGGTGTTCGTGACTCACGGTAGAGCCGTCCTTGTTTGCGAAGGAACTTGGCTCGACCTCCCCGTGAATACTTAATCACTCGACCCTTTTGTTTGTTCCGCACGGCAGCAAGTGTCGGGTCAGAATGTTGTTCTTGCACAACAAGTTGACTGCACATCAGATCTTGCGGCGATTCAATGATCACTGGGGTGACACAGTCTAGAGCCTCAGTCATGGCTCGTGTCACCGCAGCAGCCGAAGTCTGAGTAGCGCCATCGGAGCAACTATCCTTGACTCCATTAATATTGCCTACTATTAAGTCAAATAGAGGCTCTGGCATGACAACTGCAAGTGTCATACCAGTATAAAATGGAGATGCCACCTGGATACATGCCTCAGGGAACAATCTCACTGACCCATCAATAAGCTTTGCATGGATCTGTCGACCTGTATACTGCTCAGGCCGAACTAAACTCTGCTTAACAGAGCAACCTGAGGAACCATTGTCTCTCAGGACCTTCACAGGAATGCCTCCCACAAACCCTGGCTGAACAAGGAAGGTACTGTCACCTGTGGGAGGGCCTGTGGAGGAAGCAGCTAGCCACTCATGAGGCTGCTGAATTGATGTGGCAAACATTGTGCCTTGAGGGTTATATACTTGAGATGGAACATTGGCCATCTGTGGAGGGGAGTTCACTGTCACTGTGGGACTAGTGAACTGTGGGGAAGTACCCACACTGGTAGGGACGTGACCACCAGGCTGCTGCTGAGGAATGAAGGCTGCATTCGCTTCCTGCCTCTTTTGAGCTGGTGGTGAAAAAGTTTGTCCCGACGGTCGGTTGCGTGGCTGATACTGCTGCTGGTTAGGGTACTTGTTGTACCTCTTCCACTCAGGTTTCTGAGTGTTTTGCCCCTGGTCCTTCCACTGCGGTTTTGGACCTTGGCCATTACTCTGAGAACGGCCTTGGTGCTGGGATTCAGTCTGAGACGGCTTCCCAGACTTAGCAGTATCTTTTCTGCTCCAGGTGTTTTGCTTACGAGCTTGATACCCGTATGCAGTAAAGAATGCGTCAGCCTTCTCTGCCATTTGGCTGGCATCTTTCACCTGGCAGATCTTAAGCTGTGCTATGAGCTCAGCAGGCCACGACCTCTCTAGCTGTGTACGCAGCATAAGGTCAATTATCCCCTCACGCGTGGAAGGAGTTTCATCTTTCTCCATCCACTCATTTAAGTAAGCTGTGAGACGATCAAGGAACTGAACAGCTGTCTCCTTGTCTTGGAGACGAGCTCGCATGAACTGAACTTTGGCGTCGTCACTGTGAGACCATACGCCTTAATGAGTGCAGCTTTCATCATCTCATATGTGAGATTGTCTCCACGAATTCTGTGGAGAATATCGAGGGCAGGGCCCTCAAATAAACTAAGAAACTGAAGCCGCTTTAGCTGCCTCATCCAGTTGATATAAGTCTGCCATGTCCTCAAAACGAGCTATGTACGGCTCGATTCGCTCGCTTTCCTTGTATGAAGGAAGCTGGATGCGTGGTCGCCAGGACATGTGCAGGAAGAACGCTCGTGGAGCTTGGACCAACTGCACCAGACGTGTCTGAAGCCAAGGAATCTCGCTTGAGCTTCATCATTTCAAGTTCATGTTTTTCTCGTGCCTCACGGTCGGCACGTTCATGTTCCTGCTCGCTCGCGTTGTTCACGCTCGTATTCGCGCTGTTCTCGCTCATTTTCTCACTCGATCTCGCGTTCATTCTGCTCGTGTTCGCGCTGTTCTCGCCTCGTATTCGCTGTTCTCGCTCGTATTCGCGCTGAATCTTACGCTCTTCACGGGCATCATTCTCGCGCTGCTGCTCCTGATTATGCCGTGAGAGTATATACTCTTTAATTTCGGTTGGGTCCGAAAGACCCATTTCTTTGGCTTCCTGTAAAAATACAGTAGTAGCCATTTCGCTAATTTATTAAGCAAACCGAAATTGAGTACTGACTGCTTAGCGACGAATACTAATAAACAAAAGTAAAGAGTACAGACACAAGCTAGTGGTGACCAGTCTTATCCAGTTAACTGGCAAAGAATAAATAAAAAATGTAAATGACTGGGAAGACTCAATAATAAACACAATGGGTACGCCGACTTCCCAGGAGCGAATAAAATCGTCTGGCGTTACCAAGAATAAACTAGAGTTAAGTACTCTATGAATTGATAAAGCAAAATTCACTTGCTAAATTAACGGTAAACACCAGTAAGCTTGTGCCTATAAACTTTAATGATAAATACCTAAATATGAATGAGTGAGCACTATCTCGTGAATAGCTTTAGAGCTAGGAGTTAATATCCTGGAATGAGGTCGCCAATTGTCACGGGGTTTTTACAATATCTCAGTAATTTTGATATAAATGGTTAAATATTATTTAATTTGATAATAATATTCAATAATATTGAAGAGCAGAGACAATGATTGTCTTGCTACATCAAGCAACGATTACTTTACGCTGGCTTGTGCACGATTCTCTAAGAACGAGAATTTATAAACTTTCTCAACAGTACACAGCAGAAACTAATTACTCACAATTGCTGAATTACTGTACTGTTAGCCTCTGGAGAAAGTTACATCACCCCTGACAATAAATAACTAATACTAATAATAATAACATCAGGTTCTTGCTGATGCATTAACTCCTGGCACAACGGATTTTAAGTTAATACAAGACTGGTCTAAGTACCAGTTATGAAAGCAAACATTTATGCAAGCTAGGAGCTGTATGGAAAATAAGCTTAATTATGGAGAAATGAAACAAGATTTTTACTCTACATTAAGCTCAAGAAATAGAACTGTTAAATTTATTAATCACAAAAATAAATTCAACATTACATTTCAAATCAAATTAAATGAGACGCACTCGCTCACTCACACAGAAGCTAAATACTTACGCCTAGGAAAAACACCTTAACTAAGCTCTTAAAACTACAAAATACACAAAAGAAATACCAGTCGATGAATACTATGTATCACCACTAAGGTGGGAGTACTGGGATTAACTGTACTAATGGAGCTTGGGGTGCTAGCTGACCTCTCCACTTCTGAGCACAGACCCTTTCTCCGTCACAGCAAACACAAGACTGAATTCAAATACATTGAATGGGCAGGACGCAAGGCGTGGCTAACGGTTGAGGGAAGCAGAGGCAAACGATAAAGAAATAATTGTATCGCTCAGTAGCGCACTTAGTGACGTGCATTAAATCGGTCACTTTTTGAAAACGGTGACGAATTATTTGAAAAGTATACCCCGAAATGGAGAGAGAAACGGTTAACTGAGCGATACACAGTGAGTTTTCCACTAATAGTTCGTGGCTTCTCACAAAAAGGAAATGTCGCGAATTGATTCGTGACAGGGAGGATAGGAGGGGAGGAAGATGGGGAGGGAGGGAGGGATATGGAGGAAGGAGAGAGAGAAGACCCAGATGTAGAAGAGGGAGTGATGAAGAAAAAAAAGAAAAAGAAACAAAGGCTGAAAGAGAAAGAACCCACACTCGTAATAGTATTGTTATTGTACCATTTGTTTTTGTTTTGTTTGGTGTTTTTTTCTGAGCTGGAGGAGTCTGTGTGTTTTTTTCTTGCTCCTGCGTTCAGTGTGTGTGTGTGTGTGTGTGTGTGTGTGTGTGTGTGTGTGTGTTTTGCCTTTATAAGTGCTGAAATAATGCGTAGGATATTTTCCCCCCCTCCTTCTCCCCACCTTTCTCCCCGTCTTCTTTCCCCCTCCATCTCCCCTCCCTTCTCCCCTCCCTTTCCCTCCCTTTAATTTAGTTAATCCCCTCCACATCAGCCCATATCTTCCCATAACCTTCTCCCTATTTCACATCCCTCCCCTCCCCTCCCCTCCCCTCCCCTCCCTTAGGCCTATCTCACCTACATTCCTTCCCTTCCCATCCCTTCCCTTCATTCATTCTTTTCCTTTCCTCTCCCTCATCACTCATTCCTCATCCCCCCTCCCCACCCCTCCCTCCCCTCCCC
>NC_136983.1:1297165-1307165 GCF_032717465.1 Coenobita brevimanus | reverse complement strand
CCACAACCATCCCAAACCATCCACAACCATCCCAAACCTTCCACAAGCGTCCGAAACCATCCACACCCATCCCAAACCATCCACACCCATCCCAAACCATCCCAAGAACCATCCACACCCATCCCAAACCATCCCAAGCCATCTCAAACTGTCTCGAACCATCCGAAGCCGTCTCGAACCGCCCAGACGCGCTAAAACTCTGCGGGCGTCGCTCTCCCGATTCCGCCCGGACACCCAATATCCCCGTCCGCCCTGCCACGTCAAGCCCAAGTCGCTCACAGAAAGGTCTCAAGAATTTTCCCTACGCTGACATTATCTGACGGAGGCGCTGACGGGAGGGGGAAAAAACTTAAGAATATTATTATTTTTTTGCGTAAGTGAGATCTGTGGAGGAGGGAGAGACGAAGGGGAAATATTTTTGCGTAAGATTAGTGTTAAGATCATTATTTTTGCGTGACATTTGGGTGTAATGATGATATGTATTGTTATTATTATTATTATTATTATTATCTTATTATTATTGTTATTATTAGTATTAGTATTATTGTCATTATTATTATTACTTATAGTACTATTATTATTATTATTATTATTTTACTCATTATTATGATGGTGATAATAATAATAATAATAATAATAATAATAATAATACACTTTACATAGTAGCGTAAGAAATATAGAGAATACGAAAGCAGCTTAAGTCACATTATCTTCCTTCTTAAGATATATATGGAGAGTGCAAAAAACGACTTACGCAAAAATTATTATTATTATTATTATTGCGTAGCTAAGATGGATTTGTATGTAGAGTGCGCGGGGGGGGGGGTTGTGTGTATATTGTCTGTCTCGTAAATATCGTAGGCCTAAGGCAGAGAGACTGAGTAGGAGAGAGAGAGAGAGGGAGAGAGATTGTATGTGTTTTATGATACCCAGAGTGTGTGTGTGTGTGTGTGTGTGTGTGTGTGTGTGTGTGTGTGTAACAAAAGGAAACACAGAGCATTTCTTTTTAGACTTTTCTCCTAATTAGGGTACGGTATGAATTAGAGAGAGAAAGAGAGAGAGAGAGAGAGAGGAGAGCAAACATGAAAGGGGAAGAAATACTGAATGAGAGAGAGAGAGAGAGAGTCTGAAAAATAGAGGAGAGCAAGCATGAAAGGGGAAGAAATACTGAATGAGAGAGAGAGAGAGAGAGAGAGAGAGAGAGAGAGAGAGAGAGAGAGAAATAGAGGAGGAGAGCAAACATGAAAGGGGAAGAAATACTGAATGAGAGAGAGAGAGAGAGAGAGAGAGCAAAGGGGAGGGGGATGTAGCAGAAACGGAGAGAGAGAGAGAGAGAGTCTGAAAAATAGATAAGAGGAGAGCAAACATGAAAGAGGAAGAAATAATAGATGGAAAGAGAGAGAGAGAGAGAGAGAGAGTATGGCTTCCTAGGTGGCCCAGTCTTAGAGAGAGAAAAAATCTCTAATTAGGGTACGAAAGAGAGAGAGAGAGAGAGAGAGAGAGAGAGAGAGGCAGGAGGGAAGTAACAGAGGCATGGAGGGAGGAAGATGGAAGTGAGAGAGAGAGAGAGAGAGAGAGAGAGAGAGAGAGAGAGGCAGGAGGGAAGTAACAGAGACATGGAGGGAGGAAGATGGAAGTGAGAGAGAGAGAGAGAGGCAGGAGGGAAGTAAGAGGCATGGAGGGAGGAAGATGGAAGTGAGAGAGAGAGAGAGAGGCGCTATTCACTATGAGAATTGAATAAACGCGGCTGACTAGTGTGCGGTGCCAAGTCGATGCTAGTCACGAAGAAGTGCTGTCAGAATTATACAGAGGCATTAAGAAGGTAGAAGGGGCGATGCTAGTCACGAAGAAGTGCTGTCAGAATTATACAGAGACATTAAGAAGGGAGAAGGGGAGATGCTAGTCACGAAGAAGTGCTGTGGAAATAATTTAGAGGTATTAAGGAGGGAGAAAGATGCTAGTCACGAAGAAGTGCAGTCGAGGTAGTATAGAAATAGGGGAGAATTGGTAGATGCTAGTCACGAAGAAGTGCAGTCGAAATAATAGTGTGGAAATAGGGAGAATATGCTGATGCTAGTCACGAAGAAGTGCTATCGAAATTTTAATGGAGAAATAGGGAGAATTGGCAGATGCTAGTCACGAAGAAGTGCTGTTGAAATAATAGTGTAGAAATAGGGAGAATTGGCAGATGCTAGTCACGAAGAAGTGCAATCGAAATTTTAGTGTAGAAATAGGGAGAATTGACAGATGCTAGTCACGAAGAAGTGCCACGGAAAGGATGTAGAGATGGGGGATATTCTATAGTCTTTTCACCTTAACTTAGCCTGAGTTTTAACAGTAGGTACAATATGATGCTAGTCACGAAGAAGTGCTAGTGAAAGGATGAAGAGCCGTAGCATTGTCTTTGAGCTACGTGAAATAAGCTGCAAAAGGACGAAAATCTGGGCCACGTTAAGGTGAAAGGAGTATTCTGCGTTAGCCATCCACTCACCAGATAGAGCACGAATGTTATTTTCCACGCGGATGTTGACTGTATTATCCTCCCATGCACTCCACGGCCCTGTCTGCTGGTGTGGGTGTGGCAGTGGGAGTAGGAAATGAATAAATACTGATAGCGTAAACTGTGCCTGTATGAGGAAGACCTGTGTTAACCATCCACTCACCTGATGAAGTACTGCTATTACTTTCTACAGGGGTCTTGACAGTGTCCGGCTATGCTCTCCCTCTCCCCCCCACCCACATCTCCCTCTCCCCCCCACCCACATCTCCCTCTCCCCCCCACCCACATCTCCCTCTCCCCCCCACCCACATCTCCCTCTCCCCCCCACCCACATCTCCCTCTCTTCCACCCACCTCTACTTCGCCCCCACCCACCTCTACTTCGCCCCCACCCACCTCTACTTCGCCCCCACCCACCTCTACTTCTCCCCCTCCTTCACCTCCTCCCACTGTCTCTCTCTCTCCCGACTCATCCCTCAACCCCACCCACCTCTCCCTCACCCCCCTCCCACCTGTCTCTCTCCCTCCCCACCCACCCCACCCTCGCCCCCACCCACCGCCCCCTCTCAGCTCATTATTTATTAGCGTTGTAGGATAGCCATATAAAGCGCAGAACCCGCTGTGATAGGAAGGAGCTGAAAGGAAATGTGGAGTAGGGTGGAGAGAGATTTAATTGGGTGTTTTTCTTTTTATCTATCTGTGTGTGTGTGTGTGTGTGTGTGTGTGTGTGTGTGTACCTGTTCATCCATCTATCTGTCTGTCTGTAGTTATCAATTTTATCTATCACTAATATCTCTCTCTCTCTCTCTCTCTCTCTCTCTCTCTCTCTCTCTCTCTCACACACACACACACACACACACACACACACACACACACACTGGTAATTTGAGCCTTCATTAACAACCCAGGTGGCCTCATGCATAAATGGGGAGGGGAGGGGAGGGGAGGGGAGAAAGGGATGTATGGGTGGATGGGGGGAGGGATTGGTGAGGGGAGGGGGGAGGTATGGGTGGATGGGGGAGGGGGATTGGTGAGGGGAGGGGGGAGGTATGGGTGGATGTGGAAGGGGGATTGGTGAGGGGAGGGGGAGGAAGGGGAAGGGGAGGGGGAGATAATTTGACATATTACCCTGATATTCACCTGACTTACCTACTAATCATGTCTCTCTCTCACCAGGTATGTCGAGTTTGGAGGAAGGAAGGAAGGAGGGAGGAAAATGGAGGTAATGTACGTGGAGGAGGAAGAGAAGAAAGGAGGGAAGGAAAGTGAAAAGGAAGAGAAATGGAGGAGGGAGGGAAGGAAGGAGAAAGGAAGATGGAGGTAATGTACATGGAGGAGGGAAGAGAAGGAAGGAGGGAAGGAAAGTGAAAAGGAAGAGAAATGGAGGAGGGAGGGAAGGAGAGAAGAAGATGGAGGTATGTACAAAGAGGAGGAAGGAGAAGATGGAGGCAGGAGGGAGGGAAGGTAAATAAAGGGGAAGAGATGGGGAGAGAGGAGGAAGGAAGAAGGAAAGAAAGAAATATTTTAAAGGAATGAAGGAAGGTGGAAGGAAGGAAGGAAGGATGAATGAATGAATGGAAGGATGGATGAATGAATGGAAGGATGGATGAATGAATGAGTGGAAGGATGGATGAATGAATGAATGGAAGGATGGATGGATGATTGGATGGAAGGATGGATGAATGAATGAATGGAAGGATGGATGGATGAATGGATGGAAGGATGGATGAATGAATGGAAGGATGGATGGATGGATGAATGAATGGAAGGATGGATGAATGAATGGAAGGATGGATGGATGAATGGAAGGATGGATGGATAGATGAGGGAAGGATAGAGGTGTGGGAAGGACTGAGAAAAGGAATGGAAAGGGGAAGGAGGTGGGAAGGAGAAAGGAAAGAGAGTTAGAAAGGAGGGAAAAAGAAGAGGAAGGTGAAAAGAGGAGGAGGAAAGAAGGATGAAGGGAATAGAGTGAGGGAGGGAATGGGAGAAGGAAAGAAAGGAAGAGGAAGGAGGAAGAGAATGGAAGAAACAGAGGGAGGGAGGGAAGGTAAAACGGAAGGAGAGGGGAGAGAAGGAGAGGAAGGAAGGATGTAAGAGAGGAAAGAAGAAACGATGGAAGGAAGGAGGGAAAGAAGGAAACTACAGTATACAAATGAAGGAAGGAAGGAATAAGACAGGGAGAGAGAGAGAGAGAGAGAGAGAGAGAGAGAGTCTGAAAAATAGAGAGGAGGGGAGGAAACATGGAAGGGGAAGAAATAATGAATGGATGTGAGAGAAAGAGAGAGAGAGAGAGAATGTGAAACTGGAAATGAATATGAAGGGGAAATTACTGTCAAGAAGGTAATGAATATGAAGATGGAAATGACTATGAAAAAGGAAATGACTATGAAAAAGGAAATGACTATGAAAAAGGAAATGAATGTTAAAAGGAAGTGCATGTGTAAAAAGAAATGAATATGAAAAAGAAAATGAATATCAGACTGGCAATGCATATGAAAAAGGGAAATGAATGTGAAAAGGGAAATGAATGTGAAAAGGGAGATGAATATGAAGATGGAAATGAAGGTGAAAAAGGAAATGAATGTTAAAGGAAGTGAATGTGAAAAAGAAATGAATATGAAAAAGGAAATGAATATGAAAAAGGAAATGAATGTGATAAGGAAATGAATGTGAAGATGGAAATGAATTTGAAAAAGGAAATGAATGAAAGCGGAAATACGAAAAAATGGAAATGAATGTGAAAATGAATGGCTGATGTGATGGAAGCCAGAGATGAAGATGATTGTGAAATGACACGTGAACGAAAATAATTGATAATGAATGGAAAATGAGAGGTGAGAAGCTTGATAAAAGTGAGGAATGAGTGAGGAAAAGTGAGAAATGAGTGAGAAATGAGTGAGAAAAAGTGAGAAATGAGTGAGAATAAGTGAGAAATGAGTGAGAGTGAGAGAAAAAATGATGGTCTTGGTGTGGAAGTGAGTTAGAGGGAGGAAGTGAGTGGAAATGAAGCCTTAGGAGTGGGATGGTCTTGTGGTGATGTTTATTGAGAGAGAGAGAGAGAGAGAGAGAGAGAGAGAGAGAGAGAGAGAAAGCAAAGAAAAAATTACTAGAAGAGGAAAGGAGAGAGAGCAAAGAAATAAAAGGGAATAAATAGTGAGAGAGAGAGAGGGGGAGGAAGTCTCTCTCTCTCTCTCTCTCTCTCTCTCCTTTGTGGCTCCCCTCAATACGAAGACCATTCAGTGCTATCCTTTTCTCTCACTCTCTCACTTTCTCTCGCCCTGTCGCCTTTAGCAATTATCCCCCACCATTCATTTAATCCTATTCTCTCTCTCTCTCTCTCTCTCTCTCTCTCTCTCTCTCTCTCTCTCTCTCTCTCTCAGCGAAGACTTGGAACGTTCTTTTTCACATCACTGTTAGAGAGAGAGAGAGAGAGAGAGAGAGAGAGGAGCGTGATTGTTGTGGGAAAAGGAAGTTCTCGAGTGGGTCCCCCTTGAGCCCACACCTCGAGAGAGAGAGAGAGAGAGAGAGAGAGAGAGGAAAAGAAAGGGGAAGATAGACATGAGAGTAGGAAGAGAGAGAACTTTAGAGATAGTGAGAAAATAAAGAGAACGAAAGTAGCTTAGAGAGACGAAAGATAGCGAAGAAAAAGTTAAGATAGGAGAAAGGATGAAATAGGGAGAAGCGAGGGAGAGAGAGAATAAAGAGAGAGAGAGAGAACATAAGAACATAAGAACATAAGAAGAGAGGATAACTGCAGTAGGCCGGTTGGCCCATGCTAGGCAGCTCCTAGAAGAGTAACTGAACTACTAGAATGAGATAAGGATAGCAAAGAAGAAGGCTCTCCCCCGCCCTCCAAACCCTCAAGGAGGGAGAGAAAGAGAGCAAGCAGTAGAGAGAGCAGTGAGATAGTGAAAATAAAGATAGTGTAAGAAAGTGAGACGGAGAGAAAAGAGAAAGATAGTGAGGCATTGAAAAAATAAAGGTAATGTAAGAAAGTGAGATATTTGAAGAGAGAGAGAGAAAGAGAGAGAGAGAGAGATGGATTGCCAAGGGTTTCTGTGCTGGGCCTGTGATTGAAGTAGGGGTTGAGAGAGAGAGAGAGAGGGAGACTGACTGAAGAATCTCTCTCTCTCTCTCTCTCTCTCTCTCTCTCTCTCTCTCTCCCCGAAATACAGGGCAGTGCAAAGGATATTTTTATCTTTCGTTCTGTGTGTGTGTGTGTGTGTGTGTGTGTGTGTGTGTGTGTGTGTGTGTGTGTGTGTGTGTGTGTGTGTAAAGACCTATATATTAATAAATACGATCTTGTGTATGTATGTATGTGTATATGAGCCATTGTGTATGTGTGTGTATATTTATGAATGTGTGTGTACGTGTGTAGGTTTCTGTTCATGTATGTGTATGTATTTTTATATATATATATGCTTGTATGTACAGTATATAAGACCCATGTTTATGTATGTAGGCCTACGTGGTGTGTGTATGTAGTCTTATTTGTGTGTGTGTGTGTGTGTGTGTGTGTGTGTGTGTGTGGCTGCATTATATAAAGTTTGCTCTCGATTTTTTCAGTTTTCAACCTACTTTCCTCCTCCTCTTTCTTCTTCCTCCTCCTCCTCCTCCTCCTCCAGCACCTTTAATACAAGCCTCATAATTTCCTATGTTAAGGCACTATAGATGGGAGGGAGGGGAGGCAGGAAGGAGGGAGGGAGAGAAGAGAGGAAGGAAGGAAGAGAAGGGGAGAGAAGGATGTTGGAGGGAAGAATAGGAGAGATGGAGGGAGGGATGGAAAGGAAGGGAAAGATGATGGGAAGGAGGGAGAGAATGGAGAGAGGGAAGTTGGAATGAAGGATAGGAAGGAAGGAGAGAGAGAGAGAGAGAGAGAGAGAGAGAGAATTATACTCGTAGGCCTAGGGGGGGGGAGAAGCTCAACTATCCCCACAAACTCTCCCTGACCTTATCTGGCCTAACCTGACCCAGTCTTAGTTCACCTGTCCTCATCAAAACCAATTAACCTCGTCTGGCCTCACCTGAACCTGACCTAGCCTCACCAAACCTATCCCAACCATACCTTACCTTACTGCACCTTACCTTACCTTACCTTACCTTGCCTACCTTATCCTACCCTGCCTTGCTCTGCCCTACCTTATCTTATCTTATCTTACCTTATCCTGCCCTGCCGTTCCCTGCCTTACCCTACCCTACCCTACTCTACCCTACCCTACCCTACCCTACCCTACCCTACCCTACCCTACCCTACCCTACCCTACCCTACCCCACCCCACCCTACCTTACCTTATTCTTTTATCACATCCCATCCTATCCTATTCCATCCCATCCCACCCCATCCCGTCCCATCCCATCCCGTCCCATCCCATCCTTTCCCATCCCATCCTTTCCCATCCCATCCCATCCCATCCCATCCTCTCCCATCCCATCCCAGTCCATTCCATTCCATTCCATCCAGTCCTGTCCTGACTTCATCCAAGCCTAGAGACAGGAAGGTCACTGAGCCGGAATAGGGTTTGGAAGGGAGATGGGGAGAAGGGAGGGAGGGGAGAGGGGAAGGAGTTGGGGAGAACGAGGGTGGGGTGGGACTCAGATAGGGGAGAAAAAGAGATTGAGGAAAGGGAGGATAGGGGAGAAGGGAAGAAGTGGGATTAGAAAGGGGGTAGGGGAGGAAAGATGGAGGGAGAGAAGGGGAGAGAGGGAGAAGTGAGGAACAAGGAAGGGGAGGAGGGGGGAGAGGGAGGAGGGGAGAAGGGGGATCAAGAGAAGGGAAAAAGAGGAAGAGGAGAAAAAGTGAGGAGGGGAGAGAGGGAAGAGAGAGAGAGAGAGAGAGAGATGGAGGAAGAGAAATGAGGGGAGAGAGAGAGAGAGGGAGGAAGAGAAATGAGGGGAGAGAGAGAGAGAGAGGGAGGAAGAGAAATGAGGGGAGAGAGAGAGAGAGAGAGAGATGGAGGAAGAGAAATGAGGGGAGAGAGAGAGAGAGATGGAGGAAGAGAAATGAGGGGAGAGAGAGAGAGAATGGATCACATCATATTAGGAGTTCACTCACCCGTCATGCTATTCCGCCCACCCAGCTCAGATATCCCGGTCTAACATCACTATTAGAGAGAGGGAGAGAGAGAGGGAGAGGTGTATACTGTATGTAGGAAACGGAGAGGTGAAGGAAAGAAGGGAAAACGAAGAAGAGGAAAAGTTAAAGACGATGTTAAGTAGTTTTGTTATGTGCTCCAAGGAGAGAGAGAGAGAGAGAGAGGATGACAGCTGAAGGTGGGGTGAGGGACGAAAGGAAGGGCCACGAGAGAGAGAGGGGGGGGAGGGGGAGTAAAATCTCTATAGACAGGTTGACGCGGTAGTTGGGGTGGGTGGGGAGGGGAGGGGGAAGAGAGGGAAGGGAAGGGTTGACAGCTGGAAATAAAGGGAGAATAGAAGAAGAGGGGGAGGAAGGGAGGGGGGAAGAGGGAGGGAGGGATGAGGCCAGAGTGAGACTGACAGGGTGATGACATGTGGGGTGGGAGGGGGAGGAAGAGGGGAGGGGAGGGAAAATTTGCAAGGAAGGGAGCTGGAGGGGGAGGAGAAGGGGGAGAGGGGTAAGAATGAGTCTGGCTAGGGGTGATGGTAAGAAGGGGGAGGGGGAGGAGAGGGAAGGGGTGAGACGAGGGATGAGGAGAAGTGGAGAGAGAAAGATAGGAAAGGGGTGAAATGGAGGGTAAGTAAAAAAGAAAAACAAAAAGTGGAGGTGGAATGGAGAGAGAGGAGGGAGGGAGGGATGTGTTGTGTGTGTGTGTGTGTGTGTGTGTGTGTGTGTGTAGGGGGAGGGGGGGTTGCCTCGTTAGTGAGAGAGAGAGAGGTGGAGGGTGACAAGAATTAATTTTTTATCAGTTGTAGCCTTGTCAGGGGAGAGGGGTAGGGTAAATCAGGCCCCCCCCCCTCTCTCTCTCTCTCTCTCTCTCTCTCTCTCTATTTATGTACCGTATCTAATATGCTTATCTTCCAGTCTCTGTCTTTAGATACGGTATATATCCTGTATCTATCTATATGCATTCATCTATCTACTTTCAGCCAATCATCGTTAAACTGCCTTTCTTTTCAATCGACCCTTTAATTAATTACCCTGTAAATCGTCCCTTTAACGATTCGTCGTTCCCTTTAAATCGTCAGTTTAATCTTCGTTCCCTTTAAATCGTCCCTTTAATCTTCGTTCCCTTTAAATCGTCCCTTTAATCTTCGTTCCCTTTAAATCGTCCCTTTAATCTTCGTTCCCTTTAAATCGTCCCTTTAATCTTCGTTCCCTTTAAATCGTCCCTTTAATCTTGTTAGCGTCCTCTCCACTCATCCCATCAATGTCGTTCATGTCGTTCCCTTTAAGTCGTTTTTGTAATTCCTTTTCGTCGTCTTCACTCCTTCCGTTCATGTCCCCTCCCCCCTCCCCTCCCCTCCCCTCCCCTCCCCTCCCCTCCCCTCCATTCCTCATTATCCTTGCTAGAGAGTAATAAGT
>NC_136983.1:1282165-1292165 GCF_032717465.1 Coenobita brevimanus | reverse complement strand
ATGGTGATGATGATGATGATGATAATGGTGATGGTAGTGATTATGATGGTGATGATGATAACAGGGATTCAGGTGAGGTCGTCCATGCACACCTGTAATTAGCTAATGACCTAGGCCTACCTGCTCTACCTGGCCTAATCAGATTCCGATAATTGAGGTGATTAGAGGTCACGCCATCTTGAATTTGACGTCATTAAGAACTACACGTCTCTCTCTCTCTCTCTCTCTCTCTCTCTCTCTCTGTGTGTTTCTTCATCTATTACCTACCTACCTTCTCTTCTTCCTTCTTTCCTTCCTTCCTTCATTTATTTACAACCTTCCTCCTTTCCTTCCTTCCTTCCTTCCTTTCTTTCCTTCCTTGCCTTCCTCCCTTCCTTCTTCCTTTCCTTCTTTCTTTCCTTCCTTCCTTCCCTTCTTCCTTCCTTCCTTCTTTCCCTTCTTCCGTCCCTCCTTCCTTCTTGCCTTCCTTTATTTATTTACAACCTTCCTTCATTTCCTTCCTTATTCCTTAATTCATTTATTCATTTCTTCCATCTTTCCCATCCTTCCTTCCATCTTTTCCTTCCTTCCTTCCTTTTTTCTTACCTTTATTCATGCATTCCAATGGTTGAGATTGTGTGTGTGTGTGTGTGTGTGTGTGTGTGTGTGAAACAGAAGGTTGGGGGAAAGCTTGGGTAATGTGTTTCTTGCGTGGGTGAGAGAGAGAGAGAGAGTTTTTCCACATGACTTGCTCTTTTTTCCTATGGCGACTCGAGGATGGATTTTCGTCTCCAGAAATGATATAGCGCTCTCTCTCTCTCTCTCTCTCTCTCTCTCTCTCTCTCTCTCTCTCTCTCTATCACACACACACACACACACACACACACACACACACACACAATTTCCTTCCTTCTTTTCATCTTATCCTTCCTTCCTTTTTCTGTCTCTCTTCCTTCCTCTCTCCCTCCTTCCTTGCTTTCTTCCTTCCTTCCTTCCTCCCTCCCTCCCTCCCTCCCTCCCTCCCTCCTTCCTCCATTGATCACTAACTTCTCTCTCTACCATATGTTGTTCCTATAGACTCTCTCTCTCTCTCTCTCTCTCTCTCTCTCTCTCTCCCATGATGCCATATTGAGCTTGGAATGGCAGGAGGGGACGAGAGAGAGAGAGAGAGAGAGAGAGAGAGAGAGAGAGAGAGAGAGAGAGAGAGAGAAATTACGAGATCAGTAAATAATGATAAAAGAATGAGATTTGACGGATATGGAAGAGGGGAGAGGAGAGGAGGGAGGAGGGGAGAGAAAGGGAGAGAGGAGGGAGGAGGGGAGAGCTGAGGAGGAAGGAGGGGAGAGCAGAGAGAGAGGAAGGGAGGAGAGGAGGGAGGAGGAGAGACGGAAAAAGAGAATTTTAAGAGAGAAGATGGGAGGGAGAAGATGCGAGTGAGAGAGGAGGAGGTCTAGAGGAGAGAGAGAGAGAGAGAGAGAGAGAGAGAGAGAGAGAGAGAGAGGCTTTACATATACTGAAGGAAATCTCCCCATATGTTCTTAATGGTGGTTAGTTTACTAGGGGGGTGATGGATGAGGGGAGGAGAGTGGGGAGAAGGGAGGGGACTGAGAGGGATGGGGAGGAATGAGGATGGAGATTGGAGGGGTGGAAGGGGAGGGGAAATGAAGAGTAGGGGACGGAGAGGAAGAGGGGAGGGAAGGGGGAGGAGAAATGAAGGGGAGAGGACTGGGAGAGAAGGGGAGAAAGATAGGGGGAGGGGACTGGGAGGAGAGGGGAGGGGGAAGGGAAAATGTAGGGTAGGGAGAGGGGAGGGAGAAGAGGATTGGGGGAGATGTGAAGAGGGAGAAATTGGGGAGAGGATGGAAGAAATGGAGGGGGGGAGAGGATGGAAGAAATGGAGGGGGGGAGAGAGAAGAAGTGGAAGGAGGAGAGAGAGAGAGAGAATGGAGGAAAGATTATGTTTTTGTGGAGAATATTTAGGGTGGAAAAAGGTCATTGTCTTTCGTAAACAGTGGTCGTTAAAGATTAGAGAGAGAGAGAGAGAGAGATACAGTAAGAGAGAGAAAATGGAAGAGAGAATAGGAAATGGAGAGAAATAATGTGACAAAGGAGAGAGAGAGAGAGAGAGAGAGAAATATGTGGTGCAAAGGAGAGAAATATAATTATAGAGTAAGGAGAGAGAGAGGGAGAGTCAGGCCTATGCAATAATTCACCACATTTTTGTCCCAGCTGTTAGGAAAGTTGGGCCATGACTCTTGACCACCCTGTAAAAGAAAGAGAGAGAGAGAGAGAGAGAGAGAGAGAGAGAGAGAGAGAGAGGCTTCGTTTAAGACCACTCATTCCTCTCACCTCCCATAACACACACACACACACACACACACACACACACACACAACCTTTGTCCGTCTTTCTTTGTCATTGCGTCTCTCTCTCTCTCTCTCTCCTGACGTATGGTAATTATCTCCTATCTCTTATCTTTATTTCCTTCCTCCTTATCACCCCATTCGCAATTCGCCTGATTTATTCTCTCTCACTTTCTCTCTCTTTATTTTCCCTAATCGCAGTCCATCTCTTTCTCTCTTTCTTTATTTTTTCTTTTATTTAGCTGTTTTGTACTGAAATATGTATGTGTATGTATGTATGTATGTTTATGTATGTGTGTGTTTACTGAGCGTGTGTATGTATGTATGTATGTTTGTATGTATGTATTTACGTGTGTGTATGTATGTATGTTTGTATGTATGTATTTACGTGTGTGTGTATGTATGTATGTATGTATTTACGTGTGTGTGTATGTATGTATATTTACGTATGTGTGTGTATGATTATATGTATGTGTGTGTATGTATGTATGTAAGTGTATTCATTTTTTCATTGACGATGTGTATGTATGAATGTATATGTATGTATGTGTGTGTGTGTGTGTGTGTATTCATTATTTATTCATTGACTTCTCCATTGAGGTGTGTGTGTGTGTGTGTGTGTGTGTGTGTGTGTGTGTGTGTGTGTGTATCTATCTATCTATCTATCTGTATCTAGGCTGTCTTTTTTATCTATCTGTCTGTCTGTCTGTCTGTCTTCGTCGGGATGCCTCTGTCTTCCTTCTGTTCATCTTTCTCTTTTTCCCCTACTTCCTTCTTCCCTCTTCTGTCTCTCTTTCTCTTATTTATTTCTTCCTCTGTCTTTCCTTCCTTCCTTTCCTTCCTTTACCGGTATTTTTTTTTGCTCTTCCTTCCTTCCTTCTTTCTTCGTTCGTTCGTTCCTTCCTTCCCTTCCTTCTTTCCTTTTCCTTCCTTCCTTCCTTCTTTCCTTTTCCTTCCTTCCTTCCTTCTTTCCTTTTCCTTCCTTCTTTCTTTTCTTCCTTCTTTCCCACCTTTCCTTCCTTCCTTCCATTCTTTACTTCCCTCCATTCATTACTGCCTCCCTTCTTTCCTTCTTTTCCTCCCTCCTCCTCCTCCTCCTTCGTATTTTGATCCATCCCTTGAGATTTCTTGTCATATTTAATTTGCATTCTCTCTCTCTCTCTCTCTCCCTCTCTCCCTCTCCCTCTCTCTCTCTCTCTCTCTCTCTCTCTCTCTCTCTCTCTCCCTCTCTCTCGGCACGTCAGGAGGAGAGAAACTTGCTGATTCGGCTGACGGGGTAGATGGTGCGAGGAGAGAGAGAGAGAGAGAGTGTGGAGGGAGGGAAGGCCGGTGATGATGACGATGCATGGAGAGAGAGAGAGAGAGAGAGAGAGAGAGTGGAGGGAGGGAGGGAAGGCCGATGATGATGACGATGCATGGAGAGAGAGAGAGAGAGAGAGAGAGAGAGAGAGAGAGAGAGAGAGAGAGAGTGGAGGGAGGGATGGTGATTATGGTGATTCATGGAGAGAGAGAGAGAGAGAGAGAGTGGAGGGAGGGATGGTGATTATGGTGATGCATGGAGAGAGGGAGAGAGATGGTGGTGGTGATGGTGATGCATGGAGGGGGAGAGAGAGAGAGAGGGGGGGGAGAGTGGAGGGAGGGATGGTGATTATAGTGATGCATGAAGAGAGAGAGAGAGAGAGTTAAGGGAGGGATGGTGATTATGGTGATGCATGGAGAGAGAGAGAGAGAGAGAGAGAGAGAGAGAGATTATTCCCTCTTCTCGTCCCATCTCCTCTTTCCCCTCCTCTCTTTTTCCCTCTCTTCCCCTCCTCTCTCTTTTCTCTCTCTTTCCCTCTCCTGATGAGTGAGGATAGGGGATGATAACTGCAGATAAGGGATGGAAAAAAGATAGAAAAAGAGAATTAAAGAGAATGAGAGTTGATTAGAGAAGAGAGTGGAAGGGTAACTAGCCAAAAAAAAAAGAAAAAAGAAAACGGTAGAGAAATATATATATATATACGTAAGGGGTAGATTAGGGAAGAGGTAGAGGGGAGAAGAGGTAGAGGGAAGAAGAGGTAGATGGGAGAAGAGGTAGAGGGAAGGAGAGGTGGAGGAGAGAAGAGGTAGAGGGAAGAAGAGGTATATGAGAGAAGAGGTAGAGGGGAGAAGAGAAGAGGGAAACTTGTAAAAAACATAGAAAATGGGAGATAAAATAGGCTGAGGGGTATATTAGAGAAGAGAATTGAGGGGAGACTAACCTAAACCCATCCAGACTCTACAGATCCATTCTCTAATCTTCCAGCTTCCATATACTCTGGAATTGGTGTCTGGAATGTGTGTGCTGGAAGGACTAGAGGATAAAAAGAAAATGGAAAATGAAAGACTAATAAGAAAGGGATAGATTAGAGAAGAAGAACGCAGGGGAGACTAACCTAAATCCATCCAGACATTCCCCAGCCATTCTTTAACCTTCCAGCTTGCATATACTCTGGAATTGATGCCTGGAATGGGTGTGTTGGAAGGCTGGAACTGCCCTAGGACGTGTAGTGGTGCATTGGATGGCTTGTTGACCGGCTGTGGGGCTGTGTCGTATGTTCGGGCGACTGGCGATTTAGGCCGAGAGTGGGTTCCAGATTTCATAGGACAAGGATAGAAAGAATAGTGTTTTTAGATATACTTCTCCTCCAGTTAGCTATATTCTCTATCCCACCCCATCTATCCTGACAAACAAGGTGATTTTGTTGGATAGATGGATATTTTTTGATGGTGATCGTGTTTACCTATTCGCTTCCTCAATCGTACTCTTTTCTCTCCTCCTCTCCTCTTGTACTTACGCATTATCTTTCTCTTTCCTACTCTCTTCTCTCTTCCATTCTCCTCTGCCCATTCCCATCCTCTATGCTGCTGTGTTCTGCTCTCTCCTATCCTCTCCAATCTTCGTCTGTCCTCTCCTTTCCTCTTCTATCCTCTTCTGTTCTCTTTATCCTCTTCTGTCCTCTCCAGTCCTCTTCTATCCTCTCCTCTTCTGTCCTCTCCTATCCTCTTCTGTCCTCTTCTATCCTCCTCTGTCCTTTCCAGTCCTCCTCTATCCTCTCCCATATTTCTTTACCCATTCCCTTCCTCTACCCTACTCATCTATCCTTCTATCCTCTTCTCTTCTACTTGTCCCATTCCCTTCCTCTACCCTACTCTCATCTATCCTCCTATCCTCTTCTCAGTACCCATACTCTTCTTCTATCCTACACTCTTCTATCCTCTCTTCTACCCACCCATTCCCTTCCTCTATCCTTCTCTCGTCTATCCTCTCCTATCCTCTTCTCCCTTACCCATTGTCAGTACCTAGCCTCCCTACCCACCCCATCCATCAACACTTAACGAGGTGGTTCTGTTGGGTAGTTACACACACACACACACACACACACACACACACACACACACACACACACACACACACACACACACACACACACACACACACACACTCTCTCTCTCTCTCTCTCGTTTTCGCTGGCTTCTTGAAATCCCTCTCTCACCTCCCACTTTTTTCTCTACGTTCCTCCTCCTCTTCCTTCCTTCCTTCCTTCCGTCCTTCCTTCTGTCGCTTTAATATTTTCACCGTATAATAATTCTCTCTCTCTCTCTCTCTCTCTCTCTCTCTCTCTCTCTCTCTCTCCTAGTGCTAGTCTGTGGTGAGTGATGGAGGAAGAGGGAGAGATGGAGAGAAAGATGGAGGAGGAGGAAGATAGAGTGGAGGGAACGAGGTGAGAGAGAGAGAGAGAGAGAGAGACTTATGGATGATAATATGGTGAAGAGATTTGAGATATTGGAAGGAGGAGGAGGAAGGGAGGAAAGAAAGAAGGAAGGAGGGAAGGAAGGAAGGAAGGAGAGAAAGAGTGGAAGAGGAGGAGGTGAGAGAGGGATTAAAAGAAGCCGGAGAAAACGAGATTGTGTGTGTGTGTGTGTGTGTGTGTGTGTGTGTGAGAGAGAGAGAGAGAGAGAGGTGTGTGTGTATGTGTGTGTGTGTGAGAGAGAGAGAGAGGTGAGAGAGAGAGAGAGAGGTGTGTGTGTATGTGTGTGTGTGTGAGAGAGAGAGAGAGGTGAGAGAGAGAGAGAGAGGTGTGTGTGTATGTGTGTGTGTGTGAGAGAGAGAGAGAGAGAGCAATTTCTCTCTCTCTCTCTCCCCCCCTCCCTCCCTCCCTCCCTCCCCTCTCACCTTATTACCTCAAGTTCTCCTTTTCCTACTGTTTCCCCTCCTCCTCCTCCTTTCCCCTTCTTTCCCCTCTCCCCTCTCCCCTCCTTTCCCCTCTCCCCTTCTTTCCCCTCTTCCCTTCTTTCCCCTCTCCCCTTCTTTCCCCTCTTCCCTTCTTTCCCCTCTTCCCTCATTTATTCCCCTCAGTTGCCTCCTTGTCATCCCTTCTTCCCCTCTCTTATTTTTTCTTCCTCTTCCCTCCTTCCCTCTTCTGCCTTCCTCCCTCTTTTCTTTCCCCTCTCTTCTTCTTTCTTCTCTTTCCCCTCTCTTCTTCTTTCTTCTCTTTCCCCTCTCTTCTTCTTTCCTCTCTTTTTCCCCTTCCTTCGTCCTGTTATCTCTCTTCTTTTCCTGTCTATTCTTCCTCTTCCCTCCTGTCTCTCTCCTCTCCTGTCCTCTTCTCTCCTCCTCTTATCTTCTCTCCTCTTCTTTCCTCTCCTCTCTTTTCTCCTCTCCTCTCCATTGCATCCTATCCGTGCTCTCTTCCCCTCCTTTTTCCCTCTCAAATATATCCCCCCCTCTCCTCTCTTCCCCTCCTCTCCCCTCCTTCCCACTCCTCTCCCCTCTTTTCCCCTCCTTTCCCCCTTTTTCTCTCTCCCCTCTCCTGACCAGATTGCCTCTCCTTTAACGCTCTCTTCCTCTCCTTTTTCTCCTCGCCATCTTCCTCCTCTTTTTCCCTCTTATGTCTCCTCTCCCCTCTCTTCCCCTCTCCTCTCCCCTCGCCGGATTGCCTGGCTTCCTCATCCTTTACCTTAGCCAGAGTTTTCGGATGATTGTGTCGCCCTCCTATACGCACATACACGCACATGGATATTGACGCACATACACGCACATGGATATTGACGCACACACACGCACATGGATATTGACGCACATACACGCACATGGATATTGACGCACATACACGCACATGGATATTGACGCACATACACGCACGTGGATATTGACGCACATACACGCACATACGTACATGGATATTAACGCACCTACACATATATACATGTAGATCAATGCACACACACACACACACACACACACACACACACACACACACACACACACACACACACACACACACACACACACACACAGGTATTTGCGCACACATGTAGGCTTAACGGATACTAAGCCCGCATGGGTAAAACAGTCATGGATATATACGCACATGTGTATGTATACGTGGATATAAACGTACATGTATACAAACCTACATGTATATAAACGTACATGGATGTAAACGTACATGTATATAAACGTACATAGAAAACCCACATGTATATAAACGCACATGTATATAGTGCACATGTATACCCTACAAATGCACATTGATGTAAACGCACATGTAGGCTATAAAGCTACATGACGAAACTGTAAACGTACATGATATACATGACTAGTGTGTGTACAAAAAAACACACATGAGAATACGTTTACATTGTTATAAACGTACATTGATACGCACATAGAAAAAACGCACATAAGTATACATGCGGTGGTATAAATGCACATGGCTGTAAATGCACATGGGTCTACACGCACATGAATGTAGGCTAATCGTGCACTGGTAGGAATTCACACACACACACACACACACACACACACACACACACACACACACACACACACATTCTCTCTCTCTCTCTCTCTCTCTCTCTCCGCATTTCTTCCATAATTCCTCCATTAACGCTTCCTCGCTCACTCTCTCACTTTCTTTTCTCTACGTCTTCTCTTTGTTCCTTTCTCTCTCTCTCTCTCTCTCTCTCTCTCTCTCTCTCTCTCTCTCTCTCATGTTTCTCTCTTTCTTTACAGGTATGTGTGAGGGAGCTGAGTAAGTGATGATGATGATGGTGATGGTGATGATGATGATGATGATGATGATGATGATGGTGAGTACTGTGATTGAAGTATATATTGGACGGGTCTAAATGATGGTGTTGGTGATGGTGGTGATGATGGTGATGGTGGTGGTGATGGTGGTGGTGGTGGTGATGAGTTGTGGAGGAAGCAGGAGTGATTTTGTGGTGGTAGGTGTGGCATTACTAGACATAATAACGTCTATAGTATAGTGTGGTGAAAGAGATGTGGTGGTGGTGGTGACAGGTGTGGTGATGAGGCAGGTGTGGTGGTGAGGCAGGTGTGGTGGTGAGGTAGGTGTGGTGGTGAGGCAGGTATGGAGATGAGGTAGGTGTGGTGGGTGAGGCAGGTGTGGTGGCTCGACAGGTGTGTAGCGATGCAGGTGTGGACTGGCTTACGGGGACAGGTGTTAGGCTAGGTAAGTTGCTGGACGATAAAGGAAAGTGAAATAGCGGGGGACAGGGCGACGTGGAGGCGATTTGTTTGTGGCCACCCCGTATGGGCTTGAGGCGTCCGGCAATAGATAGATAGATAGATAAAATAGTAGATAAAAGATAAGGTTGGGTTACTGCTGTGTGTTTTGTTAAGTGGAACCGGAAGTGAAACCGGAAGTCCTGAGTCACCTGTAATTACCGCATCTCCTACCTTTCTTCCGGTGAAGTATAACTTATCCTGGTTATGCAGTTCTCTCTCTCTCTCTCTCTCTCTCTCTCTCTCTCTCTCCAATTTCTCACACTTTCTCTTCTCTTTATTCTCTCATTTTCCCCGACAGTCTCTCTCCTCCTGTCACCTCATATTTCACCATTTCTCTCTCTCTCTCTCTCTCTCTCTCTCTCTCTCTCTCTCTCTCTCTCTCTCTCTCTCGCCGATTGATGATAATAATGGCACAATAATAATGATGATGATGATGATAGTAGTAGTAATGATGGTAGTGGTAGTAGTAGTGGTGGTATTGGTATTGGTGGCAGTAGTAGTAGTGGTGATGGTGGTGGTGGTAGTTGTAGTGGTGGTTATAATGATGATGATGATGGTGGTAGTAGTGATGATGATAGTAGTGGTAGTGGTGGTGTTCATGCTTGTAGTAGTAGTAGTAGTGATAGTAGCAGCAGTAGTAGTAGTGCTTGAAGTGTTGGTAGTAGTGTTGTCAGCGTCGGTTCCCCTTAGGGCGCAACCCATAAATGACTTCATCAACTCTAGATAACACAACTCCTCCCCTCCCCTCCCCTCTCCTCCCCTCCCCTTTCTCCTTCCCCTCCCCTTCTCTCCCTTTGTCTCTTCCTCCATCGCTCTCTCATAGTTTTCCTCTTTCTTCTCTCTACCCTTTCCATATTCTCTCTCTCTCTCTCTCTCTCTCTCTCTCTCTCTCTCTCCATACCTTCTATGATCTTCATTTCCTTGCCCCGCTCCGCCCTTCCCTGCCCTGCCCCGCCCTGCCCTGCCCCGCCCTTCCCCGCCTCGCCCTTCCCCGCCTCTCCCCACTCCATCCCTTTTGTCTTTCTTTACACTACCTCCCCCAACCCCGCCCACACCCCACCCCACCCCACCCTGCCCAGTGTCTCTTCAACCCACCCACCCA
>NC_136983.1:1259665-1272165 GCF_032717465.1 Coenobita brevimanus | reverse complement strand
AGAGAGAGAGAGAGAGAGAGAGAGAGAGAGAGAGAGAGAGAGAGAACATGAACAGTACGTGTGTTTGTGTGTGTGTGTGTGTGTGAGAGAGAGAGAGAGAGAGAACATGACCAGTACGTATGTGTGTGTGTGTGTGTGTGTGTGTGAGAGAGAGAGAAAGAGAACATGAATAGCACGTATGTGTGAGAGAGAGAGAGAGAGAGACATGCAATACTGCCATAAAGACCAAGGAACCCTTTAAATGTAACTTTACCGCAGCTCTGAGTATAGTGTTTGTGATAGGGTTTATGAGAGAGAGAGAGAGAGAGAGAGAGAGAGAGAGAGAGAGAGAGAGAGAGAGAGAGGAGGGGAGAGGGGGAGAGAGTGAGTGAAGACATGAGTTTGTGTATGTGGGGAGTTGATTTGGGGGGTGTAAGGATGGTGTGTGTGTGTGTGTGTGAGAGAGAGAGAACATGAATAGTGCGTATGTAGGCTGTGTGTGTGTGTGTGTGTGTGTGTGTGTGTGTGTGTGTGTGTGTGGTTCATGGAGGGTTAGGATTACGTTGCCTACTGATTACCGCTGTTGGGACTGCCTGAAGATCGATACCACAGTGGGGTGGCAGAGTGGCAGAACCAGAGAGATGCAGTGCGAGGAAGGGCTTGGTTTATTATTATTATTATTATTATTATTATTACTACTACTACTATTACTACTACTACTACTACTACTACTACTACTACTGCTGCTGCTCTTACTACTACTACCGTTAAATGATAATAATGATGATAATGATGGTGATTATTATTGTTATTATTTTTAGTGTTATTATTATTATTATTATTATTATTATTAGGCGTCAGGGAACGGGCTGCCTAGTGTATGTACAGAGCTTAATATTAATTTTCTTCCACAGGTGAGTGAGGTTGCCATGACAACGAAATGACAGGTGGAGACAGGTGAGAGAGAGAGAGAGAGTGGCAGACATGCATGCAAATATACTTATGTTATCTGTACTACCAAATGCTATCCTTCAGAGAGAGAGAGAAAGAGAGAGAGAGAGAGAGACAGACAGACAGACAGACAGGCAGAGACAGAGGGGGGAGGGAGAATTCAACTAGATAACCTTGTGAATGTGTGTGTGTGTGTGTGTGTGTGTGTGAGAGAGAGAGACTCCTTCCTCTATTTCATTCCCCACTTAAGAGCTCAATTTGTGAGCGTAATTGAGCCCTAAATCACGTGTGAGCACCAGAAGGCTAGGATTAGAACACACACACACACACACACACACACACACACACACACAATGCTGTCAGGTTGAACTCTCTCTCTCTCTCTCTCTCTCTCTCAAATTAAAGCTACTCTGGAATATACACGTATGTGGTTTGGCTTTCAAGACAAGTGTTAAATTTTCTTAAGTTTTTTCCTAAGACGTCCTCCCCTTATATTTGTCTTTCTCCTCCCCCTCCCCTCCCCTCCCCTCTCTCATCATTCCTCCTCGTCTTCCCCTCTTTCTGCCTTTCCTTCCTTCCCTCTTCCCCTCACCACACTCTCTCCCTCTTCCTCTTTCCTCTTCCCCTCTCTCTGTCTTCCTCTTCCTCTTTCCTCTTCCCCTCTCTCTGTCTTCCTCTCTTCCTTTTCTTCTTCCACATGTCTTCCTCCTCTCTCTTCCTCCTCCCCCTTCTCCCTCCCCCCCCCGATTTTTCTCTCCCTTTTCCTCTCCTCTCCCTTCCCTCCCCCTCCCTTATTTTCCCCACCCCTGCCCATCCCACTCTCCCTCCCTCCCCTCCTTCTCTACCCTCTTTCTCCCTTTTCTCTCCCTTCTCCACCCTCTTTCTCCCTTTTCTCTCCCTTCTCTCCCTTTTCTCTCCCTTCTCTCCCCCCAGTCAAGACTTGTCCTACCCAAACATCTCGTAGACTAAGAAGCATATTAATTATTCTCTCTCTCTCTCTCTCTCTCTCTCTCTCTCTCTCTCTCTCTCTCTCTCACACACACACACACACACACACACACACACAGCAAGTTAGTGTCTTAAGTTAGGTGTAATTTCCATATCATTAAAATCAGAGACCGTTGGCTGATCCTGCCGCCTGTAAGGGGTGGTGTATCTCTCTCTCTCTCTCTCTCTCTCTCTCTCTTTGTTTTCATATTCTTTCTCTTCATCTCCTCTTCACCCCTCTTCCTCTTGTCTTCCTCTTTCTCTTCTTCACCCTTTCTTCCTCTCCATATTTTCTTTCTCTTCCTCATTTTTTCCTCTTCCTCTTGTCTTCCTCTTCCTCTTGTCTTCCTCTTCCTCTTGTCTTCCTCTTTTCCTCAATTCTTCCTCTTCCTCCTCTTTTCCTCAGTTCTTCCTCTTCCTCTCTTCCTCCTCTTTTCCTCAGTTCCTCCTCTTCCTCTTGTCTTCCTCTTTTCCTCAATTCTTCCACTTCCTCTTGTCTTCCTCCCTTCCTCCTCTTTTCCTCAATTCTTCCTCTTCCTCTTGTCTTCCTCTCTTCCTCAATTCTTCCTCTTCCTCTTGTCTTCCTCCCTTCCTCATTTCTTCCTCTTCCTCTTGTCTTCCTCCCGCCCCCCGGGTCCCTGGCAGCCCTCCTATATCATCAGTTTCTTAAATATTTCGTCCAAAGTTTTCTGTGTTGCGTTCACCCCTCAAGGCGGACCTATCAGAGAGAGAGAGAGAGAGAGAGAGAGGGAGGGAGGAAGGGAGAGAGAGGGAGGGAGTGTGATGGTCGTGTTATATGTGTGTGTGTGTGTGTGTGTGTGAGAGAGAGAAAGTTTGATGGTCGGGTTGTGTGTGTGTGAGAGAGAGAGTTGGAATATGGTCGTCGTGTGTGTGTGTGTGTGTGTGTGTGTGTGTGTGAGAGAGAGAGAGAGTTGGAATATGGTCGTCGTCGTGTGTGTGTGTGTGTAACAATCCCCTATTATTCCATATCTGTCTATAATTTTATCAATATCTATCTATCATTGTTTTTATATCTGTCCATCTATCTATATCTATCTACCACTATCTATTCATCTATCACCCCAGGTACCTATCAACCCACCGTTAAATTTAAAAAAAAAAATAACGGAAATCCACAACATTTTGAAAAGGAGACGAAGAAATATGAAACGCAACGGAAAACTACATTTAAAAAGACTTGCCTGGGTTGACGTGTTCCTATTTTCATCGCTCGCCGCTTCACTGAAAAACACTCAGGCGAGGGAAAAACAGGGGATTCGCAGTTTCGTTATATCTCTTTTAATTTCGATCATATTATTTTCGTTCACTCAATTTTTTCCGCGTGTTTTCGTTTGTGGCTGGTTTCGAATTTGAATTTTTTTTCGTCCGTTACCCCTTTTTAAACGGTCTTTTGTAGCCGTTTTCTTTTTTGAATTGTAGCTGTGTTTTTTGGTTTTATTTCTGTTTTTTGTCTCTATCTATCCATCTGTATCTATCTATCTGTCTGTCTATCTGTCCATCTATCCAGCCATCTATATCAATCGATCTATCTATTTATCAGTCAGCATCTGTCTGTCTATCTACATCAATCTATCTGTCTGTCTATAGCCGCTTGCCTTTATCCCGTAAGGGGTGGCCACAAACAAATCGCCTCCATGTCACCTTGTCCATTGCAATCAGACTACCCTCTCTCCAACTCATCCCCCTCCCCTCACTCATATACCTCTCCATCCTACCCCTCCGTCGCATCCTCGGCCTTCCCCTCCCCTCTCCGTCTCATCCTCGGTCTCCCCCTCCCCCCCTCCACCTCACTCACATACACTCCTAGTCAGTCTCAATTTTCTCTCCCATCCCTCCATCTCATGCTAGGTGTCCCTCCCCCCCCCTCACCTCACTCACATACTCTCTCCTAGCCAGTCTCTCATTCTCCATTCTCTCCACATGACCAAACCATCTCAAAATATTTCTCCTAACGTGTGTGTGTGTGTGTGTGTTTGTGTGTGTGTGTGTGTGTGAGAGAGAGAGAGAGAGAGAGAGAGAGAGGGGGGGGAGTTGGCACAGTGTTCAGCCAATTGTACACACACACACACACACACACACACACACACACACACACACACACACACACACACACACACACACACACACACACACACACACACACACCTCACCTTCGCACATTTATACACACGACACTGCCAAGGACTTCAAGGCAGAACCCACTTCAAGGCAGAACCCACTTCAAGGAAAAAAATAGCACCCACTTTAAGGAAATGTAGCGAAGAGGGAGGGGAATAGAGGGGAAGTTGGGGGGAGGGGAAGGGGGATAGTGAGAAGAGAGAGAGAGAGAGAGGAGGGGGGGGTGTCAAAGAGGAAGGGAGAAGGGGACATGAGGGAATGCAAAGGAGGGGGCTTGAGAGAGAGAGAGAGAGGGGGGGAAGTGGGGGTAAAGGAGGGGGCTTGAGAGAGGGAGAAGGGAGGGGGTAGACATAATAGGGGCAGGAGGGAAGGAAGAAGATGGTGGGGGGAAAGGAGGGGAGAGGGAAGGGGGTGCTAGACAGAGTGGAGGAGGATGGGGAGTTCAGGAGAGTGGTGGACAAGGAGAAAGGGGAGAGTGGGGGCATGACAGGGGGGTCCAAGGGGGTGGTGGGGGTAGGGGAGGGGGGTAGGGGGCACGTGCAACCCCGTCATTTCCACACGTGTAATTTTCGAGGGGGCCCGCACGCGCCTCGTATCGGAGTCACGCCGCAATTATTGGATTTATCACGCTGGCTGGAATTACTCACATTACGCACCCTACACACACGTCAACGCTGCAACGAGGCGGGGGAGGGGAGGGGTGGGATACGGCGAGGTGGGGTTGGGTTGGGTTGGGTAAGGTGGGGTGGGTTTGGGTACGGTAGGGTAGGGTAGGGTTGGGTTGGGTAGGGTGAGGTGGGATTAGGTTGGGTTGGGTAGGGTGAGGTGAGGTTGGGTTGTGTTGGGTAGGGTGGGGTGGGTTTGGGTACGGTAGGGTAGGGTTGGGTTGGGTTGGATAGGGTGGGTTTGGGTACGGTAGAGTAGGGTTGGGTTGGGGTGGGATAGGGCGAGGTGGGGTGGGGTTTGGTTGGATAGGGTGAGGTGAGGTTGGGTTGTGTTGGGTAGGGTGGGGTTGGTTTGGGTACGCTAGGGTAGGATTGGGTTGGGTTGGATAGGGTGGGATAGTGTGGGGTGGGATTGGATTGGGTTGGGTAGGGTGAGGTGAGGATGGGATGGCGTAGGATTGGGTAGGTTAGCTTAGGGTAGGGAAGAGTTGGGCAGGGTAGGGTAGGGGGAACGACAAAGTAGAATTGGGTAGGACAGGAAATCACCAAATATAACACTGGATATGACAGGGCAGGGTAGGGGAAGGACAAGCTAGGCAGGGCAGGGCAGGGGAAGGACAAGCCAGGCAGGGCAGGGCAGGGGAAGGACAAGGTAGGCAGGGCAGGGCAGGACAGAATGTAAGCAGAAATTCAAGTCTGGATTTAATTAAGTTGCATTCCACTCAGGTAAGAAAATGACACCTGTAATTAACCTGCAGATTATTATTATTATTATTATTATTATTATTATTATTATTACTGTTTGCTTTCATTGTAGAGAATTTTGAGTGAGAGAAATTGAACTGTCTTTAATCTCTCATTTAATAAGTTCTCTAGCTGAAAGGGTTAACTGTGGTAGTGTGTGGAGTGTCATTTCTCTCTCTCTCTCTCACACACACACACACACACACACACACACACACACACACACACACACACACCATTTTTATCTCCTTTCGTGTGTGTGTGTGTGTGTGTGTGTGTGTGTGTGTGTGTGTGTGTGTGTGTGTACCATGACGTGCGACTGACAGTATTGATTGTGGGAGTAGGAATTAGCACTCCCTCACTCTACTCTCACTCTGTCCTCACTACTCTCACTCTACCCTCACTCTAATCTCTTTCTACCCTTCCCCCTCCCCTTCCCTCTCCCCCTCGCCCTCCCCCTCCCCATCTTCCCTTATACCAATCTGACCCACCCATACCTATTGTACTCTCTCTCTCTCTCTCTCTCTCTCTCTCTCTCTCTCAGTATTCTTATCGCACTGACATTCCCTCTTGTGTGTATGAGAGAGAGAGAGAAAGGTCTGTGTGTGTGTGTGTGTGTGGAGGCGTGTTGGTCATGTGCTGTGTTGTGTATGTATGTATGTGTGTGTGTGTGTGTGTGTGTGTGGGTGTGGGTGTGTGTATTATTGAGTCAGCGGTGTTGGTGCTGTGCCGTAAGGGGAGGTGCTGACTGTGTGTGTGTATGGTGTGTGCTGACGTGAGGAAAATAACAGCTTTCTAGACAGCCTGGGAAAGGGTAGGGATGGGTAAGGAAGGGTAGGGATGGGCAAGGAAGGGTAAGGAAGGGTAGGGAAGGGCAAGGAAGGGTAGGGGAAGGTAGGGGAGGGAATGGGAAAGCAGGGAAGGGCAAGAAAGGACAGGGAAGGGCAGGGATGGGCAAGGAAGGGTTGGGTAAGGCAGGGGAGGGAATGGGAAAGCAAGGAAGGGTAGGGGAAGGGCAGGGAAGGGCAAGGAAGGACAAAGGTAAACTATTTAAGTGGAGAGTGGAGTGAGAGAGAGAGAGCATGGAGCTTTGTGTCTGTCTATCTGTCTATTTATTGTCCTTTCTCTCTCTCTCTCTCTCTCTCTCACACACACACACACACACACACACACACACACACACACACACACACACACACACACACACACATACCATCATTCTCCCTCACTCTCATTCCCATCCTCTCACTCCATCTCTCTCACGTCCCTCCTATCCCTCATTTAACAGCCACACTCACTCTCTCACTTTCTCACATCTTAGCAAATTCCCTCACTTACCAGATGCACTCACTCAAATTTACTTTTTTTTTAGACTGTGTGTGTGTGTGTGTGTGTGTGTGTGTGTGTGTGTGTGTGTGTGTGTGTGTGTGCATTAAGTTTGTGTGTGAGTTCTTTTTGAGCTGCGTGTGATGAAATATTTTTGCGTCTGCTTCCGTGTTAGAGAGAGAGAGAGAAAGAGAGAGAGAGAGAGAGAAAGTAAAATGTAAAAGGAGAGTGACTGACAGGAGAAGCCCTAAATAAAAGAGAGAGAGAGAGAGAGAGAGAGAATAAATACACCTAATCGCTTAACAAAAGATAGGGTATAAGTAGGCAAGTTACCCCTCTCACTACCCCCTCACCCCGTTTTCTTTGCCTGTTTTTCTTTATTTCTCTACTCTCTCCCATTCTCTTTTTTCACTTCCTCTCTTTTCTTTCTCTTCTTTCTTTACCTTTCCTCTCTTTTCTTTCTCTTCTCTCCTTTACTCTCTTTTCTTTCTCTTCTCTCCTTTACTCTCTTTTCTTTCTCTTCTCTCCTTTACTCTTTTCTTTCTCTTCTCTCCTTTACTCTCTTTTCTTTCTCTTCTCTCCTTTACTCTTTTCTTTCTCTTCTCTCCTTGACTCTCTTTTCTTTCTCTTCTCTCCTTTACTCTCTTTTCTTTCTCTTCTCTCCTTTACTCTCTTTTCTTTCTCTTCTCTCCTTTACTCTTTTCTTTCTCTTCTCTCCTTTACTCTCTTTTCTTTCTCTTCTCTCCTCTTCTCATTTCGTTTTATTTGTCCTCTCTTTCCAAAGCTAATTTCCTCTCTTCTCCTTCTCTGCTCTCTCTCCTCTCTTCTCTCTCTCCTCTCTCTCTCTCTCCCTCTTCTCTCTCTCTCTCTTCTCTCTTTCTCTTCTCTCTCTTCTCATTGTCCTCTCTTCTTTCTTCTCTGCTCTCTCTCCTCTCTTCTCTTTCCTCTCCTCTTCTCTCCTCTTCATTTCATCTCTCCCTCCTCTCTTCTCTCTCTTTTCTTTCTCTCACTTCTCCCATTTCTTCTCTCTTCTCTCTCTCCTCTCCTTTTCTCCTCTCTTCTTTTCTCAGTCTTCTCTCGTCTCTTCTCACTCTCAATATTTCCTGTCACGTATCCTTTGTATTTCTCTCTCTCTCTCTCTCTCTCTCTCTCTCTCTCTCTCTCTCTCTCTCTCTCTCTCTCTCTTCTCTCAATATTTCCTGTCACATTGTATCGTCATTTGTATTCTGTCTGTCTCTCTGTCTCTCTCTCTCTCTCGTCTCTTCTCACTCAATATTTCCTGTCACATTGCATCTTCCTTTGTATTCTCTCTCTCTCTCTCTCTCTCTCTCTCTCTCTCTCTCAGGTATGGAAAACAGACTATCTTTAATATTATAAATTTTCTTTCACAGGTGAGAGAGGTTGCCATGACGAAAATATCTAGGTTGACAAAGGTGAGAAAGTTTTGAGAGAGAGAGAGGGGGGGAGAGAGAAAGAGAGAGATAGAGGGGAGAGAGAGAGAGAGACTGAGTGAATGAGTGAGACAGACACAGATAGATAGATAGATAGATTGAGTGACAGTGAGAGACAGACAGATAGATAGGTAGATAGATAGACAGACAGACAGAGACTTCTTTGCATTCATGTACGTCTGTCAGTCTGTTTGTCTGTCTGTCTCCGTCTATCTGTCTGTCTGTCTATGCCTGTCTAAGTGTTTATCTATCTATCTGTCTTTGTAGTTATCTATCCATCTATCTATCTATATCTGTTTATATCTATTCATCCATCCATCCATCAGTCTAACTTCATTTCCATGCCTTTGTGTATCTATCTTTTTCTATCTATCCATCTGTCTATCTATTTATCTATCTGTCTATCTATCTATCTCAGTCTGTCGCCACTCTTTCGCCTCTATTGAAATCATTTTAATCAAACTCCACTGCTTTTATTGGCCTCCATTCCCATGCGTGTGTGTGTGTGTGTGTGTGTGTGTGTGTGTGTGTGTGTGTGTGTGTGTGTGTGTGTGATGAGTGTTGAGACAACTTCCTTTAAAATTGGCCTGAGAGAGAGAGAGAGGGAGAGAGAGAGAGAGAGAGAGAGAGAGAACAGCAGGGGGTAGGCAGGAAATGGAAAGGAAGTGGGTGAAAAAAAGCCAAGGCAGGGAAGTGACGAGAGGGAGAGAGAGAGAGAGAGAGAGAAAGAGAGAGAGAGAGAGAAAGAGGAATAAAATAATATGAATGGAAATAGAAGAAAATAAACTTGAGAGAGAGGAAGAGAGAGAGAGAGAAAAAAAAAAAGAGAGAATAATATGAATGGACATAGAGGGAAATAAACTTGAGAGAGAGGGAGAGAGAGAGAGGCCAGAGAGTGCATACCCCCTGTCTCTTTCTTCTCGCCCTTGGACAGTAATTCTACCCGTCAAAATATGCGACAGGAGGGCTGGTCATCTGTCACTATGGCACCTTGAGAGAGAGAGAGGGGGAGGGAGGGAAGGGGGGGAGTATGTGTGTGTGTGTGTGTGTGTGTGTGTGTGTGTGTGTGGTTAGGAAACTGGGACCTAACCTCTCCCCTTCTCTCTCTCTCTCTCTCTCTCTATTACCATTTTATCTCCCCTCCCCTCCTTTCCCTTTCCCTTCCTATCCCTTCCTTTTTCTCCTATCTTCCCCTCTTTTCCCCTCCCCCCTCCCCTCTCCTCCCCCTCCCTCTCTTACCTTCCCCTCTTTCCCTTCTCCCCTCCCGTGCCCTCCCCCCTCTCTCCCCCTCCCTCTCTCCTATCTTCCCCTCTTTCCCTTCTTACTTCCCCTTCCCATACTGGAGAGAGAGCGAGAGAGAAGGGGAGGAAAAAGATATGGAGGGGAGATAAGATGGAGAGAGGGGAAAATGCCAATAGAGAGAGAGAGAGAGAGTGGATAGATGGATAGATAGTTTGATCTGTGTCAGTGGAGGATTGAGAGAGAGAGAGAGGGAGAGAGAACGTGGATAGATAGATAGGTAGATAGATTGATACAGAAGGGAATGAGCAAATGTTGATGAGAGAGAGAGAGAGAGAGAGAGAGAGAGAGAGAGAGAGAGGAAATAGGGATATGTGATAAATAAGGGAATGAGGAAATGGTGTTGAGGGAGAAGGGGGGGAGGGGGCGATAAAGAGAGGGATGAAGAGGGAGTGGGGAGGGGAGGGGAGAAGAGATGGAGGGAGGGGAGGGTGGAAAAGAGAGAAAGAGGGTAAAAAGAGAGTGAGAGAGAGGTATAGATAGACAGATAGATGGATGGAGAGAGAGAGAGAATGGAGTTGACAGGAAATGTGATATGGATGAAGGAGATGAGAGTAACTTAGATGATGTGGATAAGAAGCTGCCTTCCTTCCTTCCTTTCCTTTCTTCCTTCCTTCCTTCCTTCCTTCCTCTACTTTCCTTTCCATTCCTCATTATTTGCTTGCTTGCTTCCTTCCTTCCTTCCTACCTTCCTTCTTACCAACCTTCCCTCCTTCCTTCCTTCCCTTCCTTCCCTTCCTTTATTTCTATCCTTCCTTCATTCATTTCCTACTTCCTTCCTTCCTACCGTCCTTCGTTCCTTGTCCTTCCCTCACTTTCCCAGACTATATATATTTTCCTCCTTCCTTCCTTCCTTCCTTCCCTCCCTCTTTCCTCCTCATCACACCTAGATTTTATCACGCAAGTCACCCTTATCTTTATTTATGCTCTTCTTACCGGATTAACTTACTTCCCGGGAGAGAGAGAGAGAGAGAGAGAGAGAGAGAGAGAGAGAGAGAGAGAGGATAAAAAGGGAGAGAACGATGTACTTGAGAGAATTTTCGTTCCAGTAATTTTCTCATTAATAATAATATTAATAATAATAATAATAATAATAATAGCCGTAATATTATTATTATACCAGTAATAATGATAATAGTAAATCATTCTTATTCTTATTAGGGGGGTTTCAAGAATACTCCCCCAGTATCCCTGCTTGTCGTACGAGGCGACTAAAAGGGTTGGTGGTGGGTTAGTGCCCCACCCCGTAAAAAGAACTAACTAAAAAAGCAAATAAAGCGCCTCGGACCCGGACGGACCATAGGTTGATGACTAAGGAACGGACAAAGGACATTCTGAGAGTAGGAACGTGGAATGTGAGAGGAGTGAATGATGAAGTGAAAGAGAGAGAGATTGTCCAGGTGCTTGAGGATGCAAAAGTGGATATATGTGGATTGACTGAAACTAAATGGAAAGGTGAAAGGATGAGAGAATGGGAATACGGTGTAGGTATATGTGCGGGAGTCAGTGAGAATGAGAGGGCAAGAGAGGGAGTATGTCTGATGATAAGCAAGAAGTGGAAGGAGAATATAAGAGAGTATGGAACAGTGGGTGCAAGGATTGTATGGGTGAGGATGAAAGTAGGTATACAAGCATGGGCGATTGTATGTGTATATGCTCCAACAGAGGATCGAGTGGCAAGAGTGAAAGATGAGTTTTGGGCGAGAGTAGAAGCATGTATGGACAAGTTTGAGAGGAGCGAGAGAGTGCTGTTGATTGGAGACATGAATGGCAAAGTCGGGAATGTACGAGTGGATGGAGTGGTTGGTCAGTGGGGTGTGCCAGCGGAAGTAGATGGGAATGGTAGTGCTTTGGTGGACATCTGTGCTGGTAAGGGGTTGGCAATAGCCAACACCTACTTTCGTCATAAGATGATCCACCGGTATACATGGAGAGTAATGAGGAGGATGGATGGTGAACTTGTTGAACGAAAGGCAATGATAGACTACGTGTGTGTGGATGAGCGAATGAGAAGACAAGTGTTGGATGCAAGGGTGTGGAGAGGGTGGGGGAATGGAGTCTCGGACCATCACTTAGTGATGGCCAAGGTAGAGCTGCAAAGAAAGTGGTTGAGGAGGCGAAGGGGAAGACAGGGAGGAAGCAGCTCCTGTGAGAAGAGTGGAGAAATTGCAAGATAGTGAGAAAACGACAGAGTATAAGGGCATAGTGGAAGAAAGATTGGGAAGGTATGAGCTAGAGCAGATGGACAGGGTGGAAGACGTATGTAAGATATTCACGAAAGAGATAAGCACAGCGTGTGAGGCGGTTTGTGGAGTGAGGAGGAGATGCAAGGGTGTGCAAGGGACAGCATGGTGGAATGATGAGGTGAAACGAGCTGTGGAACAAAAGAAGAAGGCATATGGTGAATGGTTGGCGAGTAGAGGTAGGGGAGAAGATGAGAGAGAGAAGAGAGAAGTATATGTGAGCAGGAGAAGGGAGGTTAAGAGACTGGTGAAGGAGAGTAAGAAGAAAGTGGATGAAGAGTTTGGGAGGAATCTGAGTGTGAAATGGAGGGAGAGTAAGAAATTGTTTTGGAAGGAGGTAAAGAAAGTAAGGCAGTGTGAAAGGGGAAATAGTAGGGAGTGAAAGATAGGAATAATAGATTGTTGGTGGAGAAGAGAGAGAAATTGAGGAGATGGAAGGAGCACTTTGAGGATTTGTTGAATGTAGAGAGTGAGAGCAGTGTGAGTATAAGTGGTTGGGGAATGGCTGGGAGAAGAAGAGATGAGAGGAGGGAGGAAGAGATCAGTAGGTCGGAAGTAGTGGAAGCAATGAAGAAGATTAAGCTGGGAAAGGCCCCAGGAATTGATGGAGTGTGTGGTGAAATGCTTAGGTATGGGGGTGAGATTGTTGTGGAGTGGATATGGAAGTTGTGTAGATTGGCTTGGGAAGAGGGAAGGGTTCCAGAGGACTGGAAATC
>NC_136983.1:1244665-1254665 GCF_032717465.1 Coenobita brevimanus | reverse complement strand
CCTCCCCCCTTTCTTCCTCCCTCCCCCTTTCTCCCTCCCTCCCCTCTTTCTTCCTCCCTCCCTCCTTTCTTCCTCCCTCCCTCTTTTCTCCCTCCCTCCTTCTTTCTTCCTCCCTCCCTCCTTTCTTCCTCCCTCCTGCCTTTCTTCCTCCCCCCTTCCTTTCTTCCCCCTTCCAGTCCTCTTCCTCTCTCCTTTATATTTGTGTTATTTGTATTTCTACATCCCTTCCTTCCCTTTCCTCCTTTCCTTCCATTCTTCCTTCCTTCTTTCCCTCCTTCCTTTCTTATTTTCCACCTCCCTCCCTTCCTCCAATCTTTCCTTCCATCCTCCCTCCCTCCCCTCCTTCCTCCCTCCCCTCCTCCCTCCCACAATGGTGACTATCAGCATGTAAGTCAGCGTCTGTCTGACCTTGCAGACTTCAATACCAGCCTCCATTTGTATTTGCCTTCATCTTCTCCTTTCTTCCTTCCTTCCTTCCATCCATCCATCTTTCCTTCCTTCCTTCCTTCCTTCCTTCCTTCCTTCCATCCATCCATCCATCTTTCCTTCCTTCCTTCCTTCCTTCCTTTCTTCCATCCATCTATCCATCCTTCCTTCCTTCCTTCCTTCCTCCCTCCCTCCCTCCCTCCTCCTCCTCCCTCCCTCCTCCTCCTCCTCCTCCTCCTCCTTCCCCAAACATCCTTCAATAACCTTGCACATCTCAACACAGCATGCAGCATCCCGCCTCACCTGCCCATACCTGTATCAATATTCCTCGCAGGTAAAACACAGGTGACTCGACAAGGTGTATCGCTAATTACACTCCTCCACACACACACACACACACACACACACACACACACACACACACACACACACACACACACACACACACACACACACACACACACAGGTAAACAGACGGGGCTACACCTGTCTCCTTAGGTGTCGTCTGTCTCACCTGGGCATTCTACAGTAATTAACACACACACACACACACACACACACACACACACACACACACACACCGAGGCCACAGGATTTCATTTCTTTTCCATTACCCAAAATATAAGTGGAAAAAGAGGTCTCGATGATGGTGATGGTGGTGGTGGTAGTGGTGATGATGATGATGATGATGATTTCAATTGCTATAAACCTTACATGACTGCCTTAACAAACCCCAAAAATAACACGCCCTTCAAATATATATATATTCAAAAATAAAATAAAAACACTCGTTCTGAAGGGGTAAGGTCAGAGTAGGTCACCATGATGACAAAGGTCGACCCAAGCCTTGCGTAAGATGATTTTGCGGGGAGAAGGGTGTTTGTGGCGGCGTATGCAGGTATTTGAGAGAGAGAGAGAGAGAGAGAGAGAAATTGTAGCTGTATGCACGTGAGTAAGGCAGATAGGTAGGTAGGTAGGAACGTAGGTAGGTAGGGAGAGAGAGAGAGAATTGAGGAAAGTGAGAATGTTGAAAGTAATAGGGAAGCAAGAAGGATAATGTGTGTGTGTGAGAGAGAGAGAGAGAGAGAAGTGTTGTAAGTGGAGAAAACAAATGTGTAGGTAGGTAGGTAGGTATGTTGAGAGAGAGAGAGAGAATCCTACTTACCAGGGGCCGAGTTAATAGCCTTGCCGTAAGCACTACATATCACAGTTCGGTGCCTCTGTCATTTCGGCCCGCAAACCGTGCCGTAATGGGCTTAGGTGAGAAAGTGAGTGAGTGAGCGAGCGAGTAGGGGAGGGAAAGTGGGTAAGTGAGAGTGGGTGGATGAGAGAGAGAGAGAGAGAGAGCTGAAAGTGAGTATATGAGTGTGTGAAGAAGAGAGAGAGCTAAAAGTGAGTATATGGGTGTGAGAGAGAGAGAGAGAGAAAGAGATAAGGCAGGTTAAGGAAAGTAGAGGGAGGTGGAAGAGAGAGAGAGAGAGAGAGAGAGGATGTAGGGTGGTGGTGAGAGAGACTCGTGGTGTGATGAATTTCTGCGGTAAAGAGATTTCTGGAATTAGAGAGAGAGAGGGAGAGAAAGGGACATCATCATCATTATTATTATTATTAATTAAGATTACTAATAATAATGGTAATGCCAGTAATAATAATAATAATAATAATAATAATAATAATAATGACTGTGATGGAGGGGGACTGTGTTGAACAAATGACCAATTAAAAAGTAGAGCAGAGTAATTAACAGATTGGCTTGTTAGGTGGTTAATGAGAGAGAGGAGGGGGATTGGGATGCTGGTTGGTGAGTCTGTGTGTGTGTGTGTATGTGTGTGTGTGAGAGAGAGAGAGAGAGAGAGAGGGCGGGGGGGGGGTAATGAGTTCCTAATATATGACACCAAAGAGCTTCTAGCCCCCTCCGTGGTAGTGGTGGTGGTGGTAGCTGTGGTGGTGATTGTGGTGATGGTAGTTGTGGTAGTGGTGGTGGTTGCGATTGTGACGGTAGTTGTGGTAGTGGTGGTACAAGAAGCATGTAATATACGTGTACAAATGTAATTACAGCTTATTTAGTACAGTTCATTTTACACAGGAGAAAAAATATATATACAAAATTAATCCAAAAATGGCGTGTGTACTCCATAGACTTTTTTTTTTTTTAAGATAAGTGATTTTCCTAATAGATAGATAGATAGATAGATAGAGAGAGAGAGAGAGAGTTTAATACACCTGTTGTCAGTATTATCTTTAAATGTAAATTGAAATCCGTAATGAGTGTTGGAAAAAATAATTGTAATGACACGAGCCTGCCCAGCCACCTATTAGAGAGAGAGAGAGAGAGAGTGAGAGAGAGAGAGAGAGAGAGAGAGAGAGAGAGAGGGAGGGAGGGAGGGTGAGTTAGTGTGTGTGTGAGATATTGGACATTATTATTATTATTATTATTATTATTGTTATTATTATTATTGTTCCACACCAATTTTACGTCGAGAGAGAGAGAGAGAATTATTATTATTATTATTATTGTTCCATACCAATTTTACGTCGAGAGAGAGAGAGAGTTATTATTATTATTATTGTTCCACACCAATTTTACGTCGAGAGAGAGAGAGAGAGAGAGAGAGAGAGAGAGAGTTATTATTATTATTATTAATTTCAGCCATGCATGACAACACCCATGTCGGAATTAATATGCGGATGAAATGACGCTCACGTTTGTGGTTCCCCCCCCCTCTCTCTCTCTCTCTCTCTCTCTAATTGCCTACCTGTCTCGTTTACCTATGTCTGTCTGTCTGTGTGTGTATGTATGTGTCTGTCTGTCTGTCTGTCTTCTGGTCTATCTGTTTGCTATCGTACCTACCTATCTATCTATCTATCTACCTACCTACGTACCTACCTACCTACCTACCGGGGTGAGGGGAAGGGTACTGTCAGCGAGGAGGGGGGGGAGTGACGTAGGTGGATAGAAGGGTGGATGATGATGATGATGATGGTGGTGATGATGGTGGTGGTGGTGATGGTGGTGGTGATGATGATGATGGTGGTGGTGGTGATGGTGATGGTGATGATGGTGGTGGTGGTGGTGGTGGTGGTGGTGATGATGATGATGGTGGTGGTGGTGATGATGGTGGGTTGGTGGTGGTGGTGGTGGTGGTGATGATGATGATGGTGGTGGTGGTGATGATGATGATGATGGTGGTGGTGGTGATGATGATGATGATGTTTATTGTAAAAATGGAACAGTTTCAGCCCGACTTGGACCAGTGTGAGTGTGTGTGTGTGTGTGTGTGTGTGTGTGTGTGTGTGTGTGTGTGTGTGTGAAGTGTTTTTCTGCCTCATATGTGTATGTGTGTTTGTTGTGTATGTATAATGTTGTGTGTGTGTGTGTGTGTGTGTGGGTGGGTGGGTGATGTATGTATAATGTTGTAGTGTGCGTGTGTGTGTGTCAGCCTAAGTGTGTGTGTGTGCGTGTGTGTGTGTCAGCCTAAGTGTGTGTGTGTGCGTGTGTGTGTGTAATTTGTAATTAAAATAGTGTTTTGTCTGTCCCTTGTGTGATTGCCTGCTGTATGTATAAAGTAGTGTGTGTGTGTGTGTGTGTGTGTGTGTGTGTGTGTGTGTGTGTGTGACCGTTAGTAGAAATTTGTGTGTATGTTTTATGTACCGTTATGTATAAGTGTGTGTGTGTGTGTGTGTGTGTGTGTGTGTGAGAGCAGATTAAGCCATCATTCCTATGACCTTGTATCTCTCCCTCTTCCATTTTTTTTCTCCCCTTCCCTCCCCATCCCCTCCCCCTCCCCTCCCCTTCCCCTCCCCATCTCTTCCCCTCCCCTCTGCCACGTTGCACCTCTCCCTCCCTTCCCTCTCCCTCCCTCCCTTTTTTACCTCCTTTCCTCCTTCCCTCTCATCCCTCCATTCTTCCTTCCATTCCTTCCTCTTGCTCTCGTTCTTTTTTCTCTCTCTCTTCTTTCCCTCTTTTCTTCCCTCCTTTCCCTCTTTTTTCCCTCTCCAATTCCCACTCCTCTTTTTCTCTCCTTTCCTCCCTCTTTTTCAGTATCTTCCTCCCTTCCTCTCCCCTTTCCTCCCCTCTCTCCTCCTTCTCTCCTCGCCTCCCTCCTCTCTCCCTCCTGTCTCCCTCATCTTCAGTTTCTTCTCCTCTTCCTCCCTCCCTCTCCTCCCTCCTCCTCCTCTATTCTCTCCTTTCTTACCTCCCCCTCCTCCTCTCTACACCTCCCTTCCATGTCATTCCTCCTCTCAACATTCTTCTTTCCCCCTCCATTCTTCTTCCCTCCTCCTCTTCCTCTTCCCTTCGTTACTCCTCTTCCTCTCCTCATGAATCCTCTTCCTCCCCTCTTCCCTACTCCACTTCCTCCCCTCTTCCTTACTCCACTTCCTCTCTTTCTCCTCCCCTTCTTCCTCCCCTCCCTCCTCCTCCTCCTCCTCCTCCTCCTCCTCCTATAAGCTGTACTTCATCCTTCTTCCCAAACTTATTCTTACTCATTCTTCTAAAGCCTCTCTCTCTCTCTCTCTCTCTCTCTCTCTCTCTCTCTCTCTCTCTCTCACACACACACACACACACACACACACACACACACACACACACACACAGATAGACATAGATTAAGAGAGAGAGAGAGAGAGATAACTTTCAACTCTCTCCATTCATTTCCGTCTCATGTATAAATCATCTTTATTTCCTAAGTTATATTCTTAAAATTTGACTTGCTCTTCCTCCTCTTCCTCTTCTTCTTCTTCTTCTTCCCCATCTTCTTCCTCTTCCTTTTCCTCTTCATCCTCCTCCTCTTCATCCTCTTCTTCATCCTCTTCCGCTTCTTCTTCCTCTTTTTCCACTTCCTCTTCTTCCTCTTTTTCCACTTCCTCTTCCTCCTCTTCCTTCCCTTCTTCGTCTTCCTCCTCTTCCTTCCCTTCTTCTTCTTCCTCTTCCTTCTCTTCTTCCTCTTCCTTTTCTTCTTCCTCTTCCTTTTCTTCTTCCTCTTCTTCTGTTCTCATTTTCCTCTTCCTCCTCTTCCTTTCCTGGTGATGAGGGAGGAAGATGGGGAGGGGAGGGAGGGAGGGAAGTGAAGGAGGTGAGAATTGAAGGAAGAGGGAGAGGGGAGGGGAGGGAGGGGGGAGGGAAAGGGGGGGTTGAGGATCCTTCGGCTATGTAATTATGTGCATCTCTCTCTCTCTCTCTCTCTCTCTCTCTCTCTCTCTCTCTCTCTCTCCAATAATCATAGTTTGGGGGATTGTGAGAGGGGAGATAGTGGGGAGAAAGAGGGGGAGATGGGGTGCTGACAGCTGGGGGATGCAGGCTAAGATGGAGGGGTGGGGAGGGGGAGGGGGAGATGGGAGGAGTAAGGGGAGAACAGGGAAAGAGGAGCGTGTGTGTGTGTGTGTGTGTGGGGGTATGTATGTGTGTGTGTGTGTGGGTATGTATGTATGTGTGTGGGTATGTATGTATGTATGTGTGTGTGTGTGGGTATGTATGTATGTATGTATGTGTGTGTGGGTATGTATGTATGTGTGTGTGTGGGTATGTATGTATGTATGTATGTGTGTGTGGGTATGTATATGTGTGTGTGGGTATGTATGTATGTGTGTGTGGGTATGTATATGTGTATGTGGGTATATATGTATGTGTGTGTGGGTATGTATGTATGTGTGTGTGTGTGTGTGGGTATGTATGTATGTATGTAGGTGTGTGTGGGTATGTATGTAGGTGTGTGTGGGTATGTATGTAGGTGTGTGTGGGTATGTATGTAGGTGTGTGTGGGTATGTATGTAGGTGTGTGTGTGTGTGGGTGGGTATGTATGTATGTATGTGTGTGTGGGTATGTATGTGTGTGTGTGTGACTAATTGTGTGTGGGTATGTATGTATGTGTGTGTGGGTATGTATGTATGTGTGTGTGTGTATGTGTGTGTGTGTGTGTGTGTGACTAATTCTACCCTATCCAAATTAAATCTACTGTACCTCCTCCTCCTCCTCCATTTTTTTTTACCTACCCCCTTTCTGTTACATTACCTCCCCTCCCCTCCCCTCCCCTAGCAATTTGATAGGGTGGGCTAACGACAGGTGATAGCCAGGCATTGGAGAGAGAGAGAGAGAGAGAGAGAGAGAGAGAGAGAGAGAGAGAATAATATTGAAGGGATCAAGGAATGGTGAAAGTGTGTGTGTGTGTGTGTGTGTGTGTGTGTGTGTGTGTGTGTGTGTGTGTGTGAGTGAGAGAGGAAGAGAGAGAGAATTATGGAAGGGATCAAGGAATGGTGAAAGTGTGTGTGTGTGTGTGTGTGTGAGAGAGAGAGAGAGAGAGAGAGCAAACAGGGAAGAACAAACATGGAAGCCAAACAGGAGAAATATTTTTGACCTTCCTGCGAGAGAGAGAGAGAGAGAGAGAGAGAGAGTAATTTTCTTATAATGAATGAATGTGAGAGGAAAGTAGAGAGAGAGAGAGAGAGAGAATATATGTTTGATAATAGGAAGATGAGGGAGATGGAAGGGAGAGAGAATAAGGTAGTTTGGAGGAGAGAATGAGGGAGGAAAGGAGGGAAAATGAGGGAGGTAGAGGGAAAGAGGGAAGAGTGTGATGATGATGATGAGGAGGAGGAGGAGTCCAGTAATAATAATAATAATAAAAATGATGATGGTAGTAATTACGATGATGATGATAGTGATGATGATGATGATGATGATGAGGAGGAGGAGGAGGAGGACAATAATAATAATAATAATAAAAATGATGATGGTAGTAATGATGGTGATGATGATAGTGATGTTGATAATGATGACAGTGATGATGATGATGGTTCGATTGTAATGATGATGATAGTGATAGTAATGATGATGATTCGATGGGAATGATAGTGATGATGGTAATAATGATAGCGATGGTAGCGATAATGATGATGATGATGATGATTAACCTACCCCGTTTTCTTTCCCAGGTGAGTGAGCGACGCGGTGGGGGAAACTTACTTAAAAGAGAGAAAAAGAGAGGAAGTCAAGAGGAAAGAGTAAGTAAGAAGAGAGGAGCTTTTTGTGGCTTGTTAGTCCTCTTCCTCTCTTCTCTCTTCTTCTCTCTCTCCTCTTCTCTTTTCCTCTTCCTTTCTCCTCTTCTCTTTCTCTTCTTTCTTTTCCTCCTCTCTTCTCTTCCTCTTCTGTCTTCCTCCCTTCTTCCCCTTCCTTTCTACCTCTCTCTCCTTTCTCTTTCTCCTCTTTTCCTTATATTCTTCTCTTTTCCTGTCTCCATCGTTTCTTCCCCTTCTCTTTTCTCTTTAATTTTCCTCCTCTCGTTTCCTCTTCTGTTTATTCCTCTTCCCATTTCCGCCTATCCTCTATTTTCTTGCTTTTTTCCTCCTCTTTTCCTCTCCTCTCCTCTCCTCTCCTTCTCTTCCTCCTCTTGTCTTTTCAATTTCTCTTCCTCTTCTCCACTTCCTCTAATTTCGTCTCCTTGCTTCTTCCTGTCCTCCCTGCCTCTTCTTCTCTCCATCCTTTTCCTCTTTATTTCAGAATCGTTTCCTCTTTAAAGAATCTCATCAGTTTCCTTTCTCCTCTTCCTCCTCTTCTTTCTCTTCCTCTCACTCTTTCTCACTTCCTCTTCCCTCCTTTTCTTCACCTCATCCTCTTTCTACTTCTCCTCCTCTTCTTTTCACCTCCTCCTCTCCCTCCCACTTTTCCACCTCCCCCTCCTCTTTCACCTCCCCATCCACCTCCTCCTCCTCCTCTTCTTCACCTCTTCCACCACCTCCCCCTCCTCCTCCTCTTTCACCTTCCCCTCTCCTCTTCCTCCTCCCCCTCCTCTTCGTCCTCTTCTTCACCTCTTCCTCTTCCTCTTTTTGTCCACTGTTTTCTCTGTGTTCTAATTATTCATGAATCACCATCAAGAGTTTTTACCTCCCCGTGATGAGCAGGGAGGGAGGCAATCAGAGAGGGAGGGAGGGAGGGAAGAAGGGAGGAAGGAGGGAGGGAGGGAGGAATAAGAAGGAATGATGAGCAGTGAGGGAGACAGTCAGAGAGGGAGGGGAGGAAAGGAGGGAGGGAGGAATAAAGAATGATGAGCAGTGAGGGAGAGAGGGAAGGAAGGAAGAAGGGAGGGAGGAAGGAATAAGAAGGAATGATGTGCAATGAGGGAGACAGTCAGAGAGGGAGGGGAGGAAGGGAGGGAAGGAAAGGAGGAAGGGAGGAATAAAGAATGATGAGCAATGAGGGAGAGAGGGAAGGAAGGAAGAAGGAAGGAGGGAGGAATGAGAAGTGAGGGAGACAATCAGAGAGGGAGGAAAGGGAGGGAGGGAGGAAGAAGAAGGAATTATGAGCAGTGAGGGAGGCAATCAGAGCGCCTTAATTGTTGGAGGGAGGGAAGGAGGAGGAAGAGGAGGGAAGAAGAAAAGGAAGAAAGGAAATAGGGAAAAGATGATGAGGAAGATGGCAGTTGCACCGAAACGCTAAGTTGTGGAAGGAAGGAAGGAAAGAAGGAGAGGAGGAGGAGGAAGACGGAAGAAGAGGAGGAAGGAAGGGATGATGAGCAGCGAAGGAGGTAGTTAGAGTTGTTTAATTGTAGTAGGAAAGGAGGGAGGGAGGAGGAAGGAAGGGGAGGAAGGAAGGAAGAAGTAGAAAGAATACAGGTAAGAAGAAGAGAAGGAGGGAGAGGAGGAAGGAAAGGAAAGGAGGAAGGAAGGAAGGAGTAGAAAGGATAAAGGTAAGGAGAAGGGAAGGAAGTTTGAGAGTAAGAAGTTGTGGAAGGAAGTTAAGAATTGGAGATACGTATGAAGGAAGGATGGAGGGAGGAAGGGAAGGAAGGAGGGAGGGAGAGAAGGAAGGAAGGAGGGAGAGAAGGAATGATGAGTTGGGTGGAAGGCAATCAGAGGGTCTAATTGTTGAGGAGAGAGAGAGAGAGAGATTGACTTTTAACAGCTCTCTTATGTGCGTGTAATCCATCCTGTGCGCGGATTCATAACACACACACACACACACACACACACACACACATAGAGAGAGAGAGAGAGAGAATGCTAAGTTGAAGAAGTGGAGGGTGGAAGGGAAGGAAGGAAGAAGGAGAGAGAGAGAGAGTAATGAATAGTAATCAAGGCATCTCTTGTCTGACGTAACGTTGTTGTGGGAGGCTGGTGTGGTCTCTCTCTCTCTCTCTCTCTCTCTCTCTCTCTCTCCATTTCCTTTCATTTCTTATTTTTCCTTCTCCTCCTCGTCTTCCTTCCCCTCCTCCTCCTCCTCCTCCAATAGAGTTACTTGCATCTGTCTTAGGGGAGAAGCCGGAGTGGGGAGGTTAGGCTGGGTTAGGTTGCACCCCGGGGAGACTGCAGGTGGATTAGGGTAGGGTAGGGTAAAGTAGGGTAGGGTTGGGATAGGTTGCGTTGGATAGGGTAGGGAAGGGTAGGGTTGGGTTGGGTAGGGTAGAGTAGGTTAGGGTATGGTTGGGTTGGGTAGGGTAAGGTAGGGTAGGGTAGGGTTGGATAGGGTAGGGTAGGGAAGGGTTCGGTTGGGTAGGGCACGTCTCACCTCTTTTCTGTCCAACTCTCTAATGCAAGTTACTCCCAGTCCTTCAATCATGCAGCAGGTCAACTCTGGAACTGTCT
>NC_136983.1:1234665-1239665 GCF_032717465.1 Coenobita brevimanus | reverse complement strand
TGGGCCAACCGGCCTACTGCAGTTATCCTCTCTTCTTATGTTCTTATCTTAAGACTATGACTACAAGATCTAACTCAACATGCTGAAGGATAAGGATAGTAAAGCAAGACTATGACTACAAGATCTAACTCTACATGCTGAAGGATAAGGATAGTAAAGCAAGACTATGACTACAAGATCTAACTCTACATGCTGAAGGATAAGGATAGTAAAGAAAGACTATGACTACAAGATCTAACTCTACAGGCTGAAGGATAAGGATAGTAAAGCAAGACTATGACTACAAGATCTAACTCTACATGCTGAAGGATAAGGATAGTAAAGAAAGGCTATGACTACAAGATCTAACTCTACAGGCTGAAGGATAAGGATAGTAAAGCAAGACTATGACTACAAGATCTAACTCTACATGCTGAAGGATAAGGATAGTAAAGAAAGACTATGACTACAAGATCTAACTCTACAGGCTGAAGGATAAGGATAGTAAAGCAAGAAGGCTCCCCCCCACCACCAAACCCTCCAGGAAAAAGTGAGAAAAACCACCATGCAGTATCGAAAAACTGACATGGAAATTTTATAGGAAAGACTGAAAAGGAAGAGTTACATTCTATAATACTTTGTCTGTAAGCTACGCGACTAACCTGAAAGAGAACGTAATCAAATGTGGTAAAAAGATGGTGATGATGATGATGACCCTTCACACACACACACACACACACACACACACACACACACACACACACACACACACACACACACACACACACACACACACACCTGTACCAAACTTCCGTCCTGCCTATATCACATGATCCTGCCTTCCCACACCACACCACACCACACCTCACCACACCACACCTCACCTCACCTCACCTCACCTCACCTCACCACACCTCACCTCACCTCACCACACCACACCACACCACACCACACCACACCTCACCACACCTCACCTCACCTCACCACACCACACCACACCACACCACACCTCACCACACCACACCACACCACACCACACCACACTCACCACACCACACCACACCACACCACACCACACCTCACCTCACCACACCACACCACACCACACCACACCACACCTCACCATGACTAATCTCGTGGATGAGGGGGGTGTCAGGGAGTAGGTATCAGGTATCTGGGGGACATGACTGGAAGGGGAAGCGACACTGACCCCCCCCCCGCCCTCCTTCTCTTTCTCCTGATACCCCCCCCCCGCTTTCCTACTCTTTCTCCTATTACTTGCCTTCTCCCCTTCCCTTTTACCGTTCCCCCCCCCTCTCTCTCTCTCTCTCTCTCGTCATGATGATGATGATGTGGTGGTGATGATGGTGATGATAATTATGGTGATGATGAGGATGTTAGTAGTGATGATGATGATGATGATGATGATGATGGTTGTGATGATGATGATTTTCGTTGTGATGATGATGATGATGGTGATGATGATGATGATGATGATGATGAACAAGTGTGCCAGAGGAAACAGTAAAGAGGTTGAGTGATGAGTCAGTGTCATCACATTAACCCTCAAGGTCCCTATTTCATCACACGCGGATCTCCTCATCACACCCAATCCTTCACTCAGCCAGGTGTGTGTGTGTGTGTGTGTGTGTGTGTGTGTGTGAGAGAGAGAGAGAGAGAGAGAGAGAGAGAGAGAGAGAGACCCTATAGACGTGTGTGATAGTGGTGTGGTGGTGATGGTGGTAATAGTGATGATGATAGTGGTGATGGTGGTGGTAGTACTGATGATGGTGGTGGTTGTGATTGTGGTGATATTGATGATTGTGGTGATGGAGGTAGTGGTGGTGGTGGTAGTGATGATGATGGTGGTAGTAGTGATGGGTATCGTGGTAGTGATGGTGATGGTGGTAGTAGTAATGATGGTGATTGTAGTGATGGTTGTGATGATCGTGATGGTGGTGGTGGAGATGGTGGTGATAGTGATGATAGTAATAATGATGGTTATTGTGGTAGTGATGGTAATAGTGATGATGATGATGATTGTGGTGATAGTGATGGTGGTGATGGAGGTAGTGGTGGAGATTGGTGGTGAGGAGAGGCAGGTAATTGAGCGGTTGAGGCCCAGGTAGACAGAATTGGTTACCTGGGGTGCCTAATTGCTTTGTTAGAGAGAGAGAGAGAGAGAGAGAAAGTAGGCCTATAACGGAGAAGGAAGGGAAAGAAATGGGGAGAGAGAGAGAGAGAGAGAGGAATCAAGACTATAACGGAGATGAGAGAGAGAGAGAGGGGGGGAGAGAAAGAGAGAGAGAGAGAGAGAATAGGAGGGATAGTTAGATTAAAATACTCGGTACACAACTGCTTCTTTCCCCCCTCCCCCTCCCCCTGTCCCTGTCCCTTACCCCTCCCCCACCCCCTCCTCCTCCCCCTCCCTTTCCTTTCTATTCTTCATCTTCCCTCCCACCCCTACCATCCCTCTTTTTCCTTTCTTCTTCCTTCTGACCCGCATGGTTTCCCGCCCCCCCCCCCCCGTCTCTCTCTCTCTCTCTCTCTCTCTCTCTCTCTCTCTCTCTCGCTCGCTCGCTCGCGCGCTTTACCTCCTTATCGGTCTATCTCCCCATCCTTTCATCCATCCATCCCCTCCCCCTCTCCCTCCCCTCCCCCTCTCCCCTCCCCTCCCCCTCTCCCCTCTCCCTCCCCTCCCCCTCTCCCCTACCTGCCTAACCCTGCCTCACCTGCCTCACAAATTAATGGCTCTTTATCTCCGTGTCTATCTCCTTGCCTGCCTCACCCCTCCCTCTCTGCCTGGGAGGGGGGAGGCAGGGGGAGGGGAGGGAGGAGGGGGAGGGGTATGGAAGCCTTGGTGGGGAGGGGAGGGGGGAATTTTGAAAACGCGAAAGTTAAAGAGCGCGAACTTTAAGAGACGGCATTATCGTTTGACCTGGTCCTCTCTCTCTCTCTCTCTCTCTCTCTCTCTCTCTCTCTCTCCGGCGGCTACGGTTTTACCTGAGGAAGTGCTGGGGAGGGGGAGGGAAGAGGGGAGGGGAGTGGGGGTGGGGGGGGAGGCAGCTTGAATGTCTCTACCTTGGGGCTGGAGGGGTGGGGGAGGAAAATTGGAGGGAGGGGAAGGGAGATGGAGGGGAGAGAGAGAGAGAGAGAGAGAGAAAATGAGGAGTTAAGGAGACGAAGACTACTGGAGAGAGAGAGAGAGAGGGAAAATGAGGAGTTAAGGAGACGAAGACTACTGGAGAGAGAGAGAGAGAGAGAGAGAGAGTGTCTTTGGTAACAAAACACCTAACCTCTTTCACCTTTAATTTGCATTCCCGAGTCTTGTCTTGAGAGAGAGAGAGAGAGAAAGAGAGAGAGAGAGAGAGAGAGAGAGATGGAAGCAAGCGGGAGAGGGAGGTTGGAAAGAAATGAAGGTGAGAGAAAGGAGCCAGGTGTGTGTGTGTGTGAGAGAGAGAGAGAGAGAGAGAGAGAGAGAGATCCAGGCGCATCAGGTGAGAGATAGACAGGGGAGACAGCTGTAAAACTATCTCACTATCTTTAATCAAGGAGTGAAGTGTGTGACATACAGACCTTCAGTAATTCTTCCCTTGGTGAGATAGGGAGATGGGGTCAGTCTTTGTGCGTTTCCTGTATGAGAGAGAGAGTGTTGTTGGATTGAGATGGAAAGATGAGAGAGAGAGAGAGAGAGAGAGAGTGTGTTGTTGGATTGAGATGAAAAGATGAGAGAGAGAGAGAGAGAGAGAGGCTGTTGTTTTACGAGACTGGTAATCGATAACTCTTGTCGTGAGTCGTCGTAGTGAAGGGGTAGAGGAAGAGGATGTACAGGTTGATAGATTCTCTCTCTCTCTCTCACACACACACACACACACACACACACACACACACACACACACACACACACACACACACACACACACACACACACACCAAACACCGAAGAATTCACCAAACGAGACGCCAAATATTCACCAGACGCCAAAAATTCACCAGACGCCAAAAATCGTCCGCGAAAATCGTCCAAAACGGCGCCAAAACGGACACTTGACGCGAATTAATTGATCATAGCATCATCATCGCTCCATTAGCTTCATCCTGCCATTTTTCACCTCCTTGCTTCCCCCTCCTCCCTCCCCCTTCCCCCTCCCCTCTTCCCCTTCTCCCCTCTTTCCCCTTCCCATACTTCCTCCTTCCCCCCTTCCTCCTCCTTCCTCTTCCTCCTCTTCCCCTTTTTCTCTCCCCCTACCTTTTGCTTTTCCTCTCACTCTCGCTCTTCCTCTTCTTCTTATGTTCCCCCCTCTCTCTCTCTCTCTCTCTCTCTCTCTCTCTCTCCCTCCTTCCACTTTATTGCCACTACACACACACACACACACACACACACACACACACACACACACACACACACACACACACACACACACACACACAGAAATAGTAAGTTCCCAACAGTTGAGAGAGAGAGAGAGAGAGAGAGAGAGAGAGAGAGAGAGAGAGAGAGAGAAAATTTAATGCTTAGAGTGAGATGAAAAGAAAAGATTCTGATAAATAGACAGACATATCTATCAGTCTGTCTGTCTATCTCTATGTATCTATCAGTCTATCTGTCTATCTGTGTCGAAAGAGGGGAGAGTAAAAGTCAAGAAGAGATTATAAGATTGATAGATATACAAGCACATATCTATCTATTTGTCTGTCTATCTATTTATATCTGTCTGTCGAGAGAGTAGAGAAGAGGGAGAGAGAAAAAAAAGGAGAGGAGAGAGGGTGATAAAGAAAGGAAATTTGAGAGAGAGAGAGAGAGAGAGAGAGGAAGCCAACCCGATACTGAGGAAAACCTAGACGAGAAGGAGTTGTAAGAGGAGGAGGAGGAAGAAGAAGAGTGAGGAGAAGAAGAGAAGAGGAAGAAAGAGGAGGTAATGAAGGAAGAAGAAGAGGAGGAGGAGGAAGGAAAAGAAGGAGGAGGAGGAGGAAGAAGACGAAGAGGAGGAGGAAGAAGAGGAGGAGAAGGAAGAGGAAGA
>NC_136983.1:1214665-1224665 GCF_032717465.1 Coenobita brevimanus | reverse complement strand
CCCCTTTCCTCTCTTCTTTTTCCCCCTTCCCTCCCTTCCTCCCTCGTCATTTTCTCTTTCCTGTCTCCCCTTCTTCCCTCCCTCCCTCTCTTTCCTATCTCCCCTTCTTCATTCCCTCCCTCCCTCCTTCTCTTTCCTATCTCCCCTTCTTCCCCCCCTCCCTCCCTCCCTCTCTTTCCTATCTCCCCTTCTTCCCTCCCTCCCTCCCTCTCTTTCCTATCTCCCCTTCTTCCCTCCCTTCCATCCTCCCCACCTCCCTCCCTCTCTCTCCAACTCTTCAAAAATTTCACTTCACGTCGTTGCATTTTTCAGTTTGCTTTCCTCTTTCTCTACTCCCCCTCGACTCTCTCTCTCTCTCTCTCTCTCTCTCTCTCTCTCTCAAACTCGATCTGTCTGGCTGCCTGTTTGTCTGAGGAGGTAGAGAGAGAGAGGGGGAGGGGGAGGTAAAGAGGGGAGCGAAGCGTAAGAGAAATTGACGTGACTCATATGCCAACCCTCCTTCTCCCCTCATTTCTCCCCTCTCCCGTCCCCTCATCTCCCCGTCACTCCCCTCTCCTTTTCCCCATTTCCTCTCGCCTATTTCTTCTCCCCTTCCCTTCTCCCCTCATCTCTCCCCTCCTCCTCTCATCTCTCCCATCCTCCCCTCATCTCTTCCTTCCTCCCATCATCTCCCCTCCTCCCCTGTCTTCCCCCTCTCTCCCTTCTCCTCTTCTTTCCGATCTCTCCCCTTTCTCTCTTCTCCCTTTCTTCCCCTCTCCCCTCACTCCCTCCTCCCTTCCATCACCCTTTAGGCTCCCTGCGTATTTACTCCCCTTCCCTCCCTCCCTCCCTCTTCCATCACCTTACCTTAACTCACCTTACTTTCCTCCCCTCTCCACCCCTTCCCTCCCCTCCCCTCGCATATACTTCCTCTCCCCTTTCTCCCTCCTCCTTTCTCTCCCTCCCCCCTCTCCCTCCCCCCTCTCCCTCCCTCCTCCTTTCTCTCCCTCTCGTATCTCCAACCTTTCAACCCCCACCCCCTCCCCACCCCCCTCCCTCCTCTTCTTCCCCTACCCTTCCTTCACCTTTTAAATTTCTCTCTCTCTCTCTCTCTCTCTCTCTCTCTCTCTCTCCAACCCTTCCATCACTCCCTTCCCCTCCCCTCCCCTCCTGTACTCTTCCTTCACCAGTCAAAGCTCCTCCCTCCCTCTCTCTCTCTCTCTCCCTTTCTCCAACCCTTCCATCACTCCCTCCCCCTCCCCCCTCTTCCCCTCCCCCTCTCTCTCTAACTCTTCTTATTCACAGCGGCTTGTTTGGAAGGTCAACAGAATCTCTCTCTCTCTCTCTCTCTCTCTCTCTCTGTACTCGTATCTACGTTCTTAATATCCGTCGATCCATCCATTTGTATCTATCTGTCTATCTATCTATCTATCTGTCTATCTATCTATCTATCTGCCTACCAGTATTGATCTGTGTATGTATCAGTACCATGTATCTATGCATACCTACCAACCTCCCTATCTGTCTATCGTCGTTACCAAAATACCTACCTGCCTACCTCTACCTACCTACCACAAACCCGCCCACCCATCCTACCTACCTACCTACCTGCCTGCCTACCTACCTGCCTACCTACCTATCTACCATCCAACCATAAACCCGCCAACCCATCCTACCTACCTACCTACCTACCTACCTACCTGCCTACCTACCTACCTTTCCTATCTTCACTTCAGTTACCAATAAAATCAGATCGCCTCTCAGTGGCCTCAGTGTCTGCAGGGTCTGTGTAACGGGGGGGGCGCGGACCCCCTCCCCTCTCTCTCTCTCTCTCTCTCTCACTTTGACGACTTGCTCTCAACTTTGACGTGCTCGCTTGTTCCCCCCCTCCCTCCCCCCCTCCTCTCTCTCTCTCTCTCTCTCTCTCTCTCTCTCTCTCTCTCGTGTGTGTGTGTGTGACTCCTTTTTTGCCCACCGTTATTTATGTTTACATGTGTACGTAAGCGCATTCTGGTGTACACGTGTCTTTGTTTACTGCTTGTGTGCGTACGGATTCATGTATACATTTCTCCATGTTTACACAGCATACGTGTGTGTATGCGTGCGTACATGTGCGTCCCCGTGTTGACGTACCATGTGTGTGTGTGTGTGTGTGTGTGTGTGTGTGTGTGTGTGTGTACATAAATGCGTGTCCGTGTACACATATTGGTGTGTACATTTCGTGTGTACGTTTGTACGTGTTGGTGTACGATTATAATTGTGTGTACATTCCCTGTGTACATGTGCCTGTCGATGTGTACTTTATATTTGTGTGTACATTTCGTGTGTACTTAAATGCGTTTTTCGTGTATACTTACATTTGTGTACATATGTGCGTGTCTGTGTACGTTTCGTGTGTACATATGTGCGTTTCCGTGTGTATATTCATTTGTGTTGACAGATGGGCCGACACGTCGCATCAATCTCATTAGTGTGGTGTGGTGTGGTGGTGTGGTGTGGTGGTGTGGTGTGGTGTGGTGGGGTGGGGTGGTATGGTGTGGTGGGGTGGGGTGGTGTGGTGTGGTGTGGTAGTGTGGTGTGGTGGTGTGGTGTGGTGTGTGATGGTGTGGTGTGGTGTGGTGTGGTGTAGTGTGGTGTGTGATGGTGTGGTGTGTGTGGTGTGGTGTGGTGTGGTGTGGTGGTGTGGTGTGATGGAACAAGTGAGATTATTTTTACGATGTATCCCTAAGGTGCCATTTTGAGAGAGAGAGAGAGAGAGAGAGAGGAAAGCGAAAGAGGGGAGAGAAAAAGGAATATGGAAGGAAGGATATTGAGAGAGAGAGAGAGAGAGAGAGAGAGAGAGAGAGAGAGGAAAGCGAAAGAGGGGAGAGAAAAAGGAATATGGAAGGAAGGATATTGAGAGAGAGAGAGAGAGAGAGAGAGGAAAGCGAAAGAGGGGAGAGAGAAAGGAATATGGAAGGAAGGATATTGAGAGAGAGAGAGAGAGAGAGAGAGAGAGAATCCACACTTCATCCCTGCCTCAAATTGGATTAGGCCTTTTTTTCAATCAGAACTGTCCACACACACACACACACACACACACACACACACACACACACACACACACACACACACACACACACACACACACACACACAATATTTCTCCTTCCCCCTCGCATTTACTGCCTCTCTCTCTCTCTCTCTCTCTCTCTCTCTCTCTCTCTCGTATTCCTTCCTTCCTTCCTTCCTTTTCCTTCCTTCCTTCCTTCATTTTCTTTCCTTCCTTCCTTCCTCCCTTTATTCCTTCCTTCCTTCCTTCCTTCCTCCCTTTATTCCTTCCTTCCTGTATTCCTTCTCTCTCCCTCCTTCATCTCTCACTCTTCCTCCTCTCTTTCCCTCCCTTCCTTCACCTTTTCCCCTTCCTTCCTTCCTTGCTTGCTTGCTTCCTTCCCTCCCTCCCTCCCTCCCTCCCTCCCTCCCTCCCTCCCTCCCTCCCTTCCTTCCTTCCTTCCTTCCTTCTCCATCTTCCCTCATTTCCTCCTCTCCTTTCCTCCCTCCCTCTCTATCCCTCCCATTTTTTCTCTCCTCCCCATCGTTCCTTTCTTTCTCCTCTTTCACATCCCTTCCCTCCCTCTCTCCCTCCCCTTTTTTCTCCCTCCCTCTCCTCCCCTCCCTTCCTCCCTCCCTCTCCTCCCCTCCCTTCCCCCCTCCCTCTCTCCTCCCTTTTCTCTCCCTCTCCTCCCCTTCCACCCCCATCTTTATCGCCTTCCTCTCCCCCTTCTCTCCCTCTCTCTCTTTCCTCCCTCCATTTCCCTCTCTCCCTCCCTCCCCGGTCTTTATCTCTCTCCCTTCTCCCCATTTCAGATCGATTTTCTCTCCCCCTTACACTGAACGTCGTACATTCTCTCTCTCTCTCTCTCTCTCTCTCTCTCTCTCTCTCTCTCTCTCTCTCTCTCTCTCTCTCGTGGAAGCAAGACAGAAAAATTGAGAATGTGTGTGTGTGTATGTGTGTGTGAGAGAGAGAGAGCGAGAGAGAGAATAAAAGGGAGCGAGTGAGTGAGCAAGGAAAGTGGAATTCAAGCACTCTCTCTCCCCCTCTCTCTCATCAACACTTTAAGCTTTCTTTAAAACTAATTCCTGGAGGCTACTCTCTCTCACACTCACTCTCACTTACTGGCAGCAAATATTAACACTCTCTCTCTCTCTCTCTCTCCACTTTTTACCTACCCACCTATATACCTGTATCCGTCCACTCTCCCATGTCAACCTACCTACCATCCTACCTACCTACCTACCTATATCCTCCTCTGTCAACTTACCTACCTACCTTCCTTCCCTTCCTTTCATTCCTTTCCTTCCTTTCTTCCCTCCATCCTTCCTTCCTTCCCTTCCTCCCTCCCTCCTTCATTCATTCTTTATTCCTTCTTTCATCCTTTACCTTCTCCCCGTCTTTCATTTCTCCCCCTTCCACTTCTCCCCTCTCGCCTTTTCTCCCCCCACCTCCTCTCCCTTTCTCCCCAGCCCTCCACCCCTCCTCCCCTCCCTCTACTCCCCTCCCCCTCCTTCAACCTCCAATCACTCCCCCCTTTCTCAGTCCTCTCTTCCCCGTCATAATCTAATTCTCCTGCCATCATCTCATCCTCCCCCTTCCCCTCCCCCTTCTCTCCCCTCCCGTCTTCCCCTCCCCCTTCTCTTCCCTCTTCTATCCCCTCCCGTCTTTCCCTCCCCCGTCTTTCCCTCCCCCCTTCCCCTCCCCTCTTCCCCTCCCCCTCCTCTCCCCTTCCCCTCCCCCAACCACCTTTCTCCCCTCCCCCATGCCCCTCCTAGTCACCCCACCTTTAAAATCTCTTCTCCCACGTCAGTTCAATTTTCTTCCTCACTTCTCCTCCTCCTCTCTCCTCCACTATTCTTCCTCTTCTCCCCTCTTATCCTCATTCTCCCCCCCCTTTCCTCCTCTCCCCTCAGTTCCTCATCCCCCTTCCCTCTCCCTCCCCCCCGTCCTTACTCATCTCCAACCACTTCCCATCTCTCTCTCCCTTCACCCCTGTCATCCCCTCACCTTCTCCCCCCTCCCCCTCTCCACCTTCTCTCCTCTTCCCCCCGTCCTCTCCACCTTCTCTTCCCTCCCCTTTCCTCCACCCCTCCCATCACTTCACTCTTCCCTTCCGTTTCTTTACATTCTCTCGCCTCCCCATTTTTCCTTCTTCCCTTCCCTCCCCCTCCCCTCCCCTCCCCTCCCCCTCCTCTCCCCTTCCCCTCCCCTTCCCCTCCCCCAACCACCTTTCTCCCCTCCCCATTCCCCTCCTGGTCACCCCACCTTTAAAATCTCTTCTCCCACGTCAGTTCAATTTTCTTCCTCACTTCTCCTCCTCCTCCCTTCTCCACTATTCTTCCTCTTCTCCCCCTCTTATCCTCATTCTCCCCCCCTTTCCTCCTCTCCCCTCAGTTCCTCATCCCCCTTCCCTCTCCCTCCCCCCGTCCTTACTCATCTCCAACCACTTCCCATCTCTCTCTCCCTTCACCCCTGTCATCCCCTCACCTTCTCCCCCCTCCCCCTCTCCACCTTCTCTCCTCTTCCCCCCGTCCTCTCCACCTTCTCTTCCCTCCCCCTTCCTCCACCCCTCCCATCACTTCACTCTCTCTCCCCTCCCATTCCTGTACCTTCTCTCGCCTCCCTCCCCATTTTTCCTTCTTCCCTTCCCTCCCCCTCCACTTCCCTCCCCTCCCCCTCCCCTCCCCTCTCCTCCCCTCTCCTCCACTCACTCCCCTCCCCTCCGACTTCCCTTCTACCCCCTGCCTCTACCCCCAATTTCATCCCTCCCCTCCCCAACCCCTCTCCCCTCCCTCAAAAAATCCCCCACCTCCAGGTCACAATCCAATTTCCCCGCCATCTTCGCTCGCCTCTCAGTAAAGGAAAAAGACGAAAATAAAAATAATAATAATAAAAAGAGTAATTGTGTATGCTAATCAGATTTATCCTCTTTAATAAATATTGTCGCAGCCTTTGATGGGGACCAGCCTCTTTTCCAAGCTCTTTTTTTTGCTCTCTTTGCTCTTTTTTGCTCTGCTCTTTTTTGCTCTCTGCTCTTTTTTGCTCTCTGCTCTTTTTTTGCTCTTTTTTTGCTCTCTGCTCTTTTTTTGCTCTCTTTGCTCTTTTTTTGCTCTCTTTGCTCTTTTTTTGCTCTCTTTGCTCTTTTTTTGCTCTCTTTGCTCTTTTTTTGCTCTCTTTGCTCTTTTTTGCTCTCTGCTCTTTTTTGCTCTCTTTGCTCTTTTTTGCTCTCTGCTCTTTTTTGCTCTCTTTGCTCTTTTTTTGCTCTTTTTGCTCTTTTTTTTTTGCTTTTTGGGTCTGTTCTGCTCTCTCTTCTTTTTCCTCTGCTCTTTTCGGTCTCTGCTCTTTAATAAATATTGTCGCAGCCTTTGATGGGGACCAGCCTCTTTTCGAAGCTCTTTTTTTTCTCTCTTTTGCTATCTTGCTCTTTTTTGCTATCTTGCTCTTTTTTGCTCTCTTTTGCTATCTTGCTCTTTTTTGCTCTTTTGCTATCTTGCTCTTTTTTGCTCTCTTTTGCTATCTTGCTCTTTTTTGCTCTCTTTTGCTATCTTGCTCTCTTTTGCTATCTTGCTCTTTTTTGCTCCCTTTTGCTCTTTTCTGTTTCTCTTGCTCCTGATGCTCTCTTTCCTCTTGCTCTATTTTTGCCTTTTTGCTCTTTTTTGCTCTTACTTTTTTTGCCACCTTTTCGGTCCTGCTCTTTTTTTTTTTTTTTTGCTAATGCTCTTTTCGAAGCTCTTTTTTGGTCTGCTCTCTTTTGGTCTTGGAGTTTTTTGCTGTCTTGCTCTTTTTCTCTTGCTCTTTGCTCTCTTTTTCTCTTGCTCTTTGCTCTCTTTTTCTCTTGCTCTTTGCTCTCTTTTTCTCTTGCTCTTTGCTCTCTTTTGCTCTTTTTCTCTTGCTCTTTGCTCTCTTTTGCTCTTGCTCTTTGCTCTCTTTTGCTCTTGCTCTTTGCTCTCTTTTGCTCTTTTTCTCTTGCTCTTTGCTCTCTTTTGCTCTTTTTCTCTTGCTCTTTGCTCTCTTTTGCTTTTTTTGTTCTCTTGCCACGTTTCTCTTGCTCTTTTTGCGCTCTTTTGCTCTTTTTGCTCTCTTTTGCTGTTATATTGTCGCAGCCTTTGACGGGAAGGAGCCTGTTTTCGAGGCTTTACCTTCATTTTGCTCTTCTTTTTTGCTCTCTTTTGCTCTTTTCTTTTTAGCGTTTGTTATTTTTACTCTTTTCGCTCTCTTTGCGCTTTTGCTCTTTTCGGGCATAATTTCTCTCGCTCTCTCTCTCTCTTCGATTTCCATGTTAACATTCATTCATTAGTGAGTCATGTAATTAGAGAGAGAGAGAGAGAGAGAGAGAGAGAGAATATTAATAGCCTACCAAGATATAGTTTCTACTCTTCTGTTCCTCCCCTCCCCTCCCCTCCCCTCCCCTCCCTCCCCTCCCCTCCCCTCCTCTCCCCTCCCCTCCCCTCCCCTCCCCTCCTTTACCTCCCCTTCCTTTCTTTCCTCTTTTTCTCCCCTCCTCTCGTATCCTATCCTTTTCTCCCCTCTTTTTCTCCCCTCCTCTCCTATCCTATCCTTTACCTCCCCTCCTTTTTCTCCCCTCCTCTCGTATCCTATCCTTTTCTCCCCTCTTTTTCTCCCCTCCTCTCCTATCCTATCCTTTACCTCCCCTCCTTTTTCTCCCTTCTCCTGTCCTATCCTATCCTTACCTCCCCTTTTTTTTCTTCCCTCCTATCCTATCCTTTACCTCCCCTCCTTTTTCTCCCCTCCCCTCTTCTCCTATCCTATTCTTCACCTCCCCTCCTTTTCTCCCTTCTTTCTCCCCTCCCCTCCTTTCCTATCATTTTCCTATGCTTTCTTGTCCTATCTTTCTTACGTCTCCCCTCCCCTCCCTTCCCCTCCCCTCCCCGTGATTGGCTATTTGCACGCTTAAGGACCTCTGGATGTGGTTTTGTCCTGATTACTGATGGAAGAATTGTTTTGAGGGGAGGGGGAGGGGGAGGGAGGGAATGAGAGAGGGAGGGAAAGGAAATGAGAGGGGAGAGGGGAATTGGGAGAGAGAGAGAGAGAGAGAGAGAGAGAGAGAGAGAGAGAGATCCAGACTAACAGACACATTAGTAAACATGGAGAAAACAAACACACACACACACACACACACTCCCCCTCTCTCTCTCTCTCTCTCTCTCTCTCTGTTACTCTTTCCACTCACCAATCACCATAACACAATCAGCCTTTCATTGCCATGCTAAATTAGGCCTTGAGACAGCTGACAGACGGGTGATGTTGCAGCTGTTGCGTCGTGTTGCAGAGGTGTATTGCAGTGGGTGTAGTGTTGCAGAGGTGTTGTAGTAGTGCTGTGCTGTGTTGATGTATTGTTATGTGTTGCAGGGGTGTTGCATTGGTGTTGTGTAATGTTGGAGAGGTTGTATGTTGCAGAGGATGTGCTGTGTAGCGTTGCAGTGTGTTGCAGATCTGGTGTATTGGTGTTGTGCTGTTAGAGATGTATGTTGCAAATTTGTCGTAGTGTTGCAGGAGTGTAGTGTGTTGCAGAGGATGTGTTGTGTTGTGTTGCAGATGTGTGTATTGTGTTACCGTGTGTTACCTTGATGAAGAGATTGTGGTGTGGTGTGGTGGGGTGTGGTGTGGTGGGATGGGATATGGTGTGGTGGGGTGGGGTGGGGTGTAGTGTGGTATGGTGTGGTGTGGTATGGTGTGGTATAGCGTGGTGTGGTGTGGTGTTGCAGTTATATATAGTGTTGCAAAGTTGTACAGTTTCAGAAATGTAGTGTTGCATAGGTATTCAGTGTAGCAAGTTGCAGTGTTGCGAGTGGAGGGATGGACCCAGAGCTGTTCAATATTGCAGTGTTGCATATAGTGTGTTGTGTTTCTCTCTCTCTCTCTCTCTCTCTCTCTCTCTCTCTCTCTCACCCATCATTAACCCCTACCGTAATTACCATATAAATGAACACACACACACACACACACACACACACACACACACACACTAAATTACCGGGTCATTAACAAACCCATCTAAATTAATTTATATGCAAATTATCCCACAATAAATAATAATGGACATCCAGACACAAATGTTTTATTATTATTATTATTATTATTATTATTATTATTATTATTATTATTATTGTTGTTATTATTTTTATTACTACAACTACAACTACTACTACTACTACTACTACTACTATTATTATTATTATTATTATTATTATTATTATTATTTTTCTCCGTTTCATCACCTTGATATTTTAAGTTTCTTTCCTCTTCATACCTCTTTTTTTCCTGACTTCTTCCTCCTTTTCCTCTCCTCTCCTCTCTCCTCCTCTCCTCTCCTCCTTTTCCTTCCCTTCCCACTTGCCTTCTCTCCGTTTCCCCTCTCCCTTCCCCCCTCCCCCTCCATAGTTCCCTTCACTTCCCTTCTTTCCCTTCCTATCCCATCTGTCTCTCTCCTTTCTCTCCCTTTCCCCTCTCCCTTCTTTCCCTTTCCCTCCCTTTCTCCTTACTTTTCCTCCCTTCTCCCTTTACTTATTTCTTCTCCCTTTCCCTCCCCCTCTCCTTACTTTCCTTCACTTCTCCCCTCTCTCCCTCCCTCATTCTTTCTCCTTACCTCCCCTCTCCCCCCTCCCCCTTTTTTTCTTCTAACCTCCCTCCTCCCCCTTCTCCCTCCCTCAATTTTTGTCCTTACTTCCCCCCCCCTCTCTCTCTCTCTCTCTCTCTCTCTCTCTCTCTCTCTCTCTCTCTCTGCCTAGTCACTGATCCCCTTGCCTAGTCCTGATTGGCACTGATTAGATTTGTTGATGAGCCAGTGAACGGGTCGATAAGCATGTGGTCAGGGCAAGGAAGCTCCCTAACACCTCTCCCATAGCGATTTAGTTTTTTCATTTTTTTTCGATTTTCTTGTATTTCATGTAGGTAGGTAGGTAGGTAAGGTTAGGTAGGTAGGTAGGTAGGTAGGTAGGTAGGTAGGGTTTGTTTATGTAGAGGGAAA
>NC_136983.1:1197165-1209665 GCF_032717465.1 Coenobita brevimanus | reverse complement strand
ATGATGATGATGATGATGATGAAAATGTTGATGGTGATGATGATGATGTTAATGATGATGATGATGATGATGATAATAATAATAATAATAATAATGATGTACTAATGAGTTTAATTCTTTTGCAGGTATGGTGCTGGCTTCTTTCTCTCCACCCGTGCTCAGGTGAGAGAGAGAGAGAGAGAGAGAGAGAGAGAGACAGGCAGACAGACAGAGGAAGGTTAAAATGAATATTAAATGTGTACAGAGAGAGAGAGAGAGAGAGAGAGGAGGAACTTGGAGATAAGTGAGAGATGAGCGGAGGGGTAAGGAATAGAGAGAGAGAGAGAGAGGAAATTAATGGTGATAGGATGAGAGATAACGAGGCAGGAGAGGGAATGAGAGAGAGAGAGAGAGAGAGGAGGGAAGAGGAACGTGGTGATAAGAGTGAGATAAGCGTAGGGGTAAGGAAGAGAGAGAGAGAAAGAGAGCGAGAGAGAGATGTATTCATTTTGGTTCAACTCTCTCTTATTTAATTTTGAAACTCTCTCTCTCTCTCTCTCTCTCTCTCTCACACACACACACACACACACACACACACACACACACACACACACACACACACATTAATTGCTGGTTTAATCTCGTCTCTCCCTCTGTCTAATCTCAGTGCTAATCTCGCCTTGATGATCCTAATCTCATTTAATCCAACAAGCACTGATTAGCAAGCCTTCTGAGAGAGAGAGAGAGAGAGATAGGTAGATAGAATGTGGGTGGTTGGATGGATGGATAGATTGAGAGAGAGAGAGGTGGATAGAAAATAGATAGTTATGGAGATAGAAATAGTAATAGATTGGTAGAGAGAGAGAGAGTGTGAGGGTAGTTTGATAGGTAAATAGATAGGTGTATAGATAGAAGTGGTGATAGAACACTGAGAGAGAGAGAGAGGTGGATTGATAGAAAATAGAGTTATAGAGATAGAAGTGGTGATAGATTGCTGAGAGAGAGAGAGAGTTATAGATAGATCAGAAACATAGTGGTAGATAGATAGATAGAAAGATAGACAAGGCGGTGAGTACGCCCTTAAGAATGAGGAGTAAAGCAAGAAGGTGGAGAGCGTCTTGAAATTGTGTGTACCATGAGAGAGAGGGAGAGAGAGAGAGAGGAGAGGAGGAGGGAGGTTGGTAATTAGGTTGGTAGGTAGGTCGGTAGGTAGGAAGGTTGTAGGTAGGTAGGTAGGTACGTTGGTAAGTAGGTAGGTCGGTAGGTAGGAAGGTTGTAGGTAGGTAGGTAGGTACGTTGATAAGTAGGTAGGTCGGTAGGTACGTTGGTAGGTAGGTAAGTAGGTAGGTCGGTAGGTAGGTTAGGTAGGTAAGTAGGTAGGTAGGTACATTTAGACAAGAGGTTGAGATAGATAGGTAGCGAGATAGATAGATGGGTAGATAGATAAAAAGATACCTGTAGGTGGATAGAAAGAGAGAGAGAGAGAGAGGTCCATTGTCAGCGCCCCAGAAAAACTTTTGTAATGAGTCGGAAGTGGGACTCTCTCTCTCTCTCTCTCTCTCTCTCTCTCTCTCTCTCTCTCGCCATAGTTAATTAAAAACATTGACAACAAAGGAAAAAGAAGTGAAAGGTGTGTGTGTGTGTGTGTGTGTGTGTTTGGACGAAAATTAAAGGGAGTTTTTTTTTTTGGAGAGAGAGAGAGAGAGAGAGAGAGAGATGCATGTGGAGTATCTTATCTTCAGTCTCTCTCTCTCTCTCTCTCTCAGTGTACATTTGTCTATCTATCTATTTATATCTTGCCATTAATGTTATCTCCACTCTCTCTCTCTGTCTCTCTCAATACATGTTTCTCTCTCTATATATTTCTATCCAGCTGTCGATCTGTTATTTTCATTCTCTGTTTATCGATGTTTTGCTATCTGTCTATCTATCTGTCATTCTATCTATTTGTGTATCTATATCTATCTATCTCCATCTGATTGTCTGTATCTATCCATCTACCTTACCTGTCTGTGTCTGTCTGTCTGTCCTGTCTATCTATCCATCTATCTATATCTATCACTTACACCTTATTCTTCTGTTGATTAATGCCGTCAGCGTTGCACCTGTCTCTCTCCCCTCCCCTCCCCTCCCCTCTTCCTCTCCCTCTCTCTCTCCCTCTTCACGTTCTCTCTCTCTCTCTCTCTCTCCTCTTCTCTTCTCTCCTCTCCTCTCCTCTTCCACTGCTTTCCCCTTCCTCCTCCTCTCACTCTCCCTCTTCGCGTTCTCTTCTCTCCCCATCCTCTCCACTCCTTCCTCTCCCTGCTTCTTCCTTCACTTTCCTTCCCTCTTGCCTCCCTTTCCTTCTTCCCTGTTTCCATCCTCGTACTTCCTCTCCTTCTCCTAAGGCCGTGGTTAAGGAAGCTCCCTAACACCTCTTCCTTAGCGATTTATTTTTGGATACGGTTGGCTAGTATGAATCTGTGTGTTATGCAGAGTATGGTGACGTGGGCATGATTTAAGTGTCAAAGAAGAGGACGGCAAGGAGTAATAAGCAAAATAAATCGCTTAGGAAGAGGCGTTAGGGAGCTTCCTTAACCCACGAGTATACGGTCCCTAGTGTATGTCTGTATGTATATGTGTGTATGTTTATCTGTATGCATGCATGTATGTATGTATGTATGTATGTAATGTATGTGTATGGATGGATGGATGTGTGTGTGTGGAGAGAGAGAGAGAAAGAGAGAGAGAGAGATGGATGAACGAATTGATGGCTAGATGTATGTATGTGTATAGATGTGTGTATGTATGTATAGATGTGTGTATGGATAGATGTAGGTTATGTATTTATGTGTATGTATGTATGTATGATATATTTATGAATGTATGTATGATGTATGTATGTATAATTAGTCTTCATTTTTTGTAAGCCTATCCAGTGAGAATTATAAATGCCTAAGGTAGCTGATACGAGCCTACGTGAGCTGTACCATCATCGTTTTAAATTATTGTATTCGTATATTGTTATGTATACTCCTGTTATTCTATGTAAATGTGTTTAAATCTAAATCTCCCTCTTCTCCCTCCCCTCCCATTCATATCTCCCTCTCATCTCTCCCGCTCTCCCCCAACTAACCTCACCACGCCTGCCTCTTCCTCTCCCCCTTCTCCTTCCTCTCATATCTCCCTCTCCTCCCTTCCCCTTTCATCTCTTTCTCCCCTCCCTCCCACTCTCACCACACCTGCCTCACCCAACCTGTCCCTCTCACAGATTCACTGGCCACATATTATCTTTAACTTGTCAGCGCACCTGAGCCTGAGAGAGAGAGAGAGAGAGAGAGAGAGAGAGAGAGAGAGAGAGAGAGAGAGAGAGACTGGTTTATCCTAATGTGTATTATCATTGAGTATATTGTATTCTCGATGTGTCTTTTAGTGTAAATATTTAAGACTATCCTCCGGCGTGGATAGCATTATATTTCAGCATAACATTGTTCTGCAAGTAATTGGTGCAATGTCAAAACCATTTTTCACACAGTATTTTTCTAGTTTAGACGCAGGATGTGTAGTAATACCACGAAAGTTATTGATGTCGATAGTTTATTTTTTCCTTGCGTCCCAAACTCGGAATCGGTCAATTAGGGACGATGTTAGCGTAAGGGATATGTATTATGTATTTTGTTTTCCCGTATTTTCAGACATGCAGGTAGTAAATATAAGCGGGTTTTATCTTTTTATTAATTCTTGTATAAGTTAAAGCCTGGTATACCATTTAAAGGAAGAATAAAAATCGTTTATTGGCAAGTCCCCAGAGTGAGTTTGTCCCGTTGTTGGCTTCGTGATGGTGACCACGTGAACAGTGTGATCTCGTGACGCCTTATTTTTGGCCATTAAACCTCCGAGATTTTGTTCTCCTCGTACACAAGGTAATATATAATGGCGGGATCTATTGTCACAGGTTAATTTTCACCTTTTTGTTTTAGCTGGTCGAGTGTGAGTGGTTGCCTGTGACTATTGTATTTGGAGCATCAGTGTTGAATATTGCGTAGGTAACATCATTGGCATATTACTGTCGTCATTTTATTTTTGTCTGTGATAGCTCCTCTGGTATATGTTAGGGTATTGGTGACTTTTTTTTTTTTTTTTTTTTTAACCCAGAAGCATCAGTGTTTGGATACCATATAATTAATAGTGCATAGTTAAGAGCCATGGTTTTGTAAGTGCCTATTTCATTAAGTGCTGTAGAGTTGTGCAGTTTTATTTAATTACTGTGGTAACCTTGTCTTTTCGGATGTCTGCTCTTATTTCCAATCCTAACTCACCATATGCGTTTTAGTAGTGTTTGATTGCGTCCCATACACTTTCTTGTAATATGTGTATATACATTTGTAACAAGGGGGGTAAAATTATAGTTTCAGCCAAAAACAGAAGTATGAGATTCCAATCCATTTTTCCGTTCTTTTAGACAATTCTGACGCTTTTCTTCTATGGCATTTCCATTGCAAATTTTTACTCCTGAAGATAACCCAACCAAACTTAACTTTCAGGAGTAAAATAAAAGTAATTTGCGACCAAAATGCCATAGAAGAAGTGTCTTAGAATTGTCTAAAATTCTGAAAAACTGATAAAAATCTTGTAATTTTGTTTAGGGCTGAAACTATAATCATACAGTTTTTTTGTTTTGCTGCTGGTAATATATTTTCAAGCGTTGTCCCTATATTACAAATTTCATTTGCTCACATCAGGCCATCATCATTGGTGAAACTGCAGGAGAACTCCCATGCATAAAATTTTTGATTGTATTTTTTTTTTCTCAATAAACTATCACAATTATCATTGTACCTTAAAAAGTTGTGGAAAGTGCATAATTTTGAAGATATCATATGTAAAACTACCAGTTTTACACTCAAATCATGGCAGCTGCCACTTGCCATGTTGGACTTTTTTAGGTTGATATGGCTCCAGAGTCTGTCAGTAATTGTTCGTCCCTACGAACCTAACCTAATACAACCTTACCTAACCAGACAACTTAACCTAATCTGAATCAACCAAACCTAATTTTATTTGACCTAACCAGACTAAACTAAACGGTTAGGGGGAACGGGTTTCGGGTCTGAATTGACACGTTGCCCTCTTCAGGATGCCACCACTGACATCAACAAACCTAACTTTGTTCTCTTGGTTAGGCTAACTTGTTATTTTTGCAGAAACTGGATTAAGACGTCTGGCAATAGATAGATAGATAGATAGACAAATGAATGATAGTCTTTAGTTATGTAAATAGTACCAGTATTTCTGCAGAATCTGTCAGAAGTAAATTTACAGTTATGAAAGATAATCCCTGTTGTAAAATTGTCATTATTTGTTAACATCTCAGCTTCAGTTTGTATGTTTGTTTATTTATTTGTTTATTTACAGGTACTAGTCAGAAATAGTGATTTTATTGTAACCTGTAAGGATACGGATTTCCCCTTTTTAGGTTATGACTTTTTTTTTTTCTCAGGTAATGTTATGGACACTCTGCAAGAGAGCTTTCGTTAGCAATAAAATGAAAGTGTTATGATGGGGACTTTCAGAATTAGGCTCTGCAGTTCATTTATGTCGCCCAGATTCCATGTAAATAACATTTACATTACGGTGATGGTGGTGCCCTACATAGGGTAGTAAGCCGACCAAAATTCATACCCCCTCAAATCTTTCCACCTAGTTAGATTAGAGTCGGTTAAAAATATGTCAGGTTAAGTTGGGGGAAGTCATAGTAAGGTTAGATTAGTAGGGACAAAATGATTAGTTACAGATTGACCAGGAAGTTGTCATCACGAAAACCCGACATGGCCATCAGTGACATGCCACGGTTTGCACATAAAAATGATGAGGTTATTTTATGTAATAATGTAAAAATTTTGGGGTTTTGAAACTATTAAATCCATCATATTGATACAGTAAAACCTCACTGTAACAGAGTAATTTGGTCCCAAGCCATTCTGAACAAGCTCAACTCCAATAAAAGCGACATCCTGACTTCCCCCTTCCATCCTGGACTTTTTCAAATATATCAGACATTAGTCCAGATCGCACCAATGGTTTTTAAACTGTTTTCACTCCTATTGCAGTACGGTACTGCACTGTTATAGATTCACTACATTAATCAAATGGTAAAATATATACAGTAATCACTCTAATATCTGGACGCCCAATATCCGAACATCCCCACTATCCAGACGTAAGAATGTTTCATACTGTACTTTTTTCCATACTATACTTACCTCATTTCACTCTTTAATGTCCTTTATTGGTGTGAATAGGGTGTTAGGAGCTATGCATGTGCAGTAGGAAGGTGTTTTTCTGAGTTAGGCTAGGTTAGGGTCCATAAGTACCAGTCCATGAGCCAGTCACCAGAATGTTTATTAATGTATGAACCTACTTCTAAACCCTCATTTTATGTTTCTTTTGCATTTATTTCAGTCATTTATGTGCCTTATTGGTGTGATTTGGGTCTTAAATAGGTGCTATGCATGTCCAGAGGGAGTTGTATAGGTGTTTCTCTGAGTTAGGGTCCATAAGTACAAGTCCATAAGCTGGGGCCCAATATCCGGACCTACCTATGGCTCTGTTACGTCGGATATTGGAGTGATTACTGTATAATAATGCTGTACTGTTCACTGATAGACATGTCTTTTATTTACCTTATTGTAGTGAACACAGCTGAAGTGGTCAGGCAGTCTGTACCGCTTCTGGCTTTATCAGACCTTTTCCGATATATAAGAATTTAGTCTAGTCAGCTCCTCAAGTCCGATAAAAGCGAATTCTGGTATATTAAAGTCCGTTACCGGTATGTCGAGGTTTTACTGTAATCAGGTTATAGTTTAATGAAAAAAAAATTGTATATTATGTACATGGGAGCTCCTGCATTTTCCCCAACCATTAAAAATTCTGGTAGAATTATCGTTTAAGCCCCTAACCGCACTTTATTTATTTATTTATTTTTTTACCCTACCCTAACCAGACCAATCGAACCTAACCAATATGAGGCGGTGCTGTATTAACTGAAGTGACTGGTACTCAAAATTCTTGTCATTGGGAGGACTCTCCATTGGAGAACAGAAAAATAATGCATGCTGTTAGGGGTTGAAATGATTATAGAACCAAAATTCTTTGGCAGGAACAGAGTAATTTTATAAAACTTTTCCCTGCTATCTGAAACTAACAGATTATGTTCTTATAGAAACCAACACCAGTGGGAAGGAATGACCTATGTTGTTATGCTGCCATGTTCTTTATAATGAAGTCATACAGAATGAGTTGGAAGGATGGAGTGGAGAGGTATAGCTATGAGAGAGGGGTGTGAGAGCTGGTAGGAGGGCAGTGAAATGGCGGGGGACAGGGCGACATGGAGGCGATTTGTTTGTAGCCACCCCTTATGGGATTAAGGCGTCTGGCAATAGATAGACTCAGAATGTAACCAATTCCATGCCAGAAATCTGATGAATCCTCTCTTCTATTTGTATTAGGCTGTTAATGAGAGTCTCTTTTGCTAACCCCTTGGACTGTCACCTTTGCGGGATGTGTGAACTTTGTCGCTGTCTGGAGAAGCTGACCCAGCCAAATTGTCTCACTCATACAATTGACTCACTTGAGGAATTTGTTGCCTTGTGGTAGTCATTTTCTCGGACAGCCAAAAATTGCAATCTCTCCACCTTGAGGGTTTAGCCTTAACAATAGATTAACACAAGAATATAATGCTAGTCATGACGAAGTGCTGTGGAAAGGATGTAGAGTAATAGTATTGACTTTCTGTGCCACTGAGCAACATTAAATAAGCAGCAAAAGGATCAAGTTTCAATAAAGACAGTATTGTGTAATAAAAGGGTACAATTTTTCATATCGCAAAATATAAAGGTCATGGCAGCAAGCATTACTGTACTATACCCTTATATTGTGTGTACTATACAGTATAAGCCTTTTTTTTTTTTTTTTTTTAACCATTCTGGAAGGAAAAATAAAAATCTTTCTGAAATAGTTGCCTTAGAGGGTTAAAGTATTTTTCCAATGGTTGTTTATACCAGAAAGATTTTAAGTCCCACAATAGATGAAGTGGTCACAGATAAGTTGGATTTGCAGATAAATCAGGTAGGCATCAACCCAAATTAGTCTGACTAAGGAGGTCTTACTGAGTTTGTGGATGCAGAAGACAAGCCACGTGAGGTGTTGATAGTAGGGTATTCCATTGTCCGAGGCAGGCTTGCAGAGTTCTGTGGTAGAGCGGTGGAGAGTGGTTCTGTATGGTGCTGGAGTACATGAGTGAGACCATTAGTGAGGTTATCTGTGGTTCAGCTAATGACATTCTTCTTGTCCATGTTTGTATTAGTGATGTAGTAGTTACCAGAACTGAGGAACCATTGCCGTGTCACAAGAATATGATCGTGCACTGCTTGACAAAAGCAAAAAATATTTTGATTTTGGGGATACTTTAAAGAATTGATACTGGTAATATCATGTACAGCAGGGCCTTCAGTCTCTGTGATTGGATATCAAGTCTCGTTACCTTCAGGAAAGTGTTGAGTTTGTTAACGCTGGAACAGTGTTTACCATCAGCCAGCATAGTCACTGGAGCCATTTAGACCTAGTTCTGTATGCCTTGGGATCCTCGTGAACATTGTTGTGCTCTCTTTCTGAAGAAAAAATGCACAGTGCGGAGCAATTGGGTGAAACAGCAGGATCCCTATTCAGGTTGGGACAAGTATCCCACACCCTTTCTATCAGAGAAATAAGTCTGTCTATATGTGTCTCTGTAGCCAGATGCCATAATCCTGTAAGGGGTGGCCGTTTGAGTTAGTTGTTCTATGTGGAGAGGCACTAACCCTCTGTCAGCCCACTTGTTGACACATGGGGAAAGTATGGGTTGGTATTATGGTTACCACCCAGCACTGGAAATGGTTTCCTGGCTTACAGGAAACCATCAGGCCTATCATGCAGTGTAAAGCCACCTGAAGAGGAAAGAACAGCAATAAAAAGCGACCAGAAAGATGGAAGAAACAGGAAGAGGGAAGGGCAGACACAGAAAAAGAATAATAAAGTGCAGGAAGAAATAGGCAGCATTTCATTGAGTGAGAGAATGATGGTCGCCACCACCTACCGCAATCATCAACAAACACATCACTAAATCAGTATAGGCTACTTATTTCTAAACCTACCACATTTACGAGAAAAACTTTCACACTTATTTCTTGTGGAGAAGTAAGTGTGAAAGTTTTTCTTGCAAATGTGTGTAGTTTTAGAAATAAGTTTACTAATTTAGAGGTGTATTTGTTGATGACTGATGTGACTGCTGTTACTGAATCCTGGTTAGATACTGAACGGAGATTTTAGAGTGGACCGGAAAAGACATGGGACAAGGTCATTAAGTGTGACCTCAGGGTTAAGGGACTGAACAGGGAGGCTGCCAAAGATTGAGCAGCATAGAGAGCCGCAATTAGGTGACCAAGGATGACGCATGCAAACATGTTGGAGCCATCGAAAATGAAACGAAATGAATATAATCTGCCGGGTTACAGTCTTTCAGCAGTGGGAGATGGGAGGAGTTGTGTTATATTACCTCACCAGGACTAACCCCAAAGCCTTTCATCAGTAACACTGACATAATTTATGTTTAGCTATGAAATGATTCTTACAGAAAGATGACATTTGAATTTGCATATGAACTGCCAGCTCAGCCTAGTATTGCTGACAATGTTAGATATGAACAAATTGCTAAAGTTTGTTGAATCCAAAATACCGTAAGTTAGATTTTAATTTACCCATAGCAAGATGGAGTGGATCCTTATCTCCACACACAGGGTTGCAGTTGTACGCTAACTTGCTGGAAAGTTATTATTTCAGTTTGTAGAATTGCTGCAATATGGAGGAAATATCCTAGATCTTGTATTGGCAACATCAGAAAATTTAGTGCATAATGTTCATGTAGGTTAGTTTAGTAGTAAACTCTCACAGTATCGAACTAACTGGGGGGGGGGGAACTTAGCACAATAAACCCAGAAGTTCAATAAATCCCCCCCCCCAGGTGGGAATTCAAACACATGGTGAATGATAATGACTGCAGTATCATAATCTAGTACGGTAAATGAACACCATACCTATTTTGCCCTTTTGCAGCATCCGGTTCTACTCATACCCATCTACACGTCTCGCTCACACTTTTAGAAAATGAAATATTCTTAGTGCCTGCAGCCTCTTGTGTGGAAATTGAAAAAATGTTTCCAGAAACATGCATGCAGATGGCAGGCTGCCTGCTAATTTGTGTTTGTAACTTAGCAAGTGGCCTGCTTTAGGTTTTTTACTTATATCCCTCTGCACATCTCTCTCTTTTAATAATTAAAAACATTTTATTAGTGCCTGTAGCTCCTTTTATATAATACAATAAAATATTCATGTAAACGTGCATGCAGATGTTGCCAGGCTGACACCACCAGGCTGTCTCGTTTGTGTCGGGTAACTTAACGTAGCCAGTCGCTTGCTTTTGGTTCAGCTCATATTATATCCTGGCACCTGTGTTGTGAGTCACCCCACGTATTGCTGGTGGTTCGGAATGGCTGTGATATGTGCCCCATTTATTGGCCGTTGTTGGGTATACCAGAAAAATGTTTGGTGGACTCAGAGGCGTTTGATTAAGCCAGAATCTGATATATCGGGGTTTGACAAAGTGAGAGTTTATTGTATAGTTCTGCCACCCTAATTTGGCCCAGATTTTTGTCTTTTTGGAACTTATTTAACAAAGCTCAGTGGCAGGTGAATTTAATACTTGGGCTGTACATCCCTTCCCAAGCACTTCTTTGTGACTAGCAACCTATTCTAGTGTTCATCATTTGTAACAACTCAGTATTGAAAATGGAGAGATGGAAGTTTTGGGCCATATTAGTGTGGAAAGGGTATAGTGACCATTCCATATTCACACTTACAGGTAATTTCAGTAAGACCAGTGTAAATTCCAGTTATGAGAAAAGTTCCAGCCAACAAGAAGGCTGGCTTTTGGATATTAAAACTAATAATCGTACAGAAGGATAGCCGCACCAGTTTTTTTGCAACTTTTTTCATGAATTGTTAATGTCACGGAAACTGCAAGTGCAATTTGGTTCAGTTAATTACAGCAAATTGTAGGTATATCTTTCTATCTATATGTTTGTCTATAGCCTGATGCCATAATCCAGTAAGGGATGGCCATTTGTCTTTGAATTAGTTGTTTTACAGGAAGGGGCACTAATCCTCCACCAACCCACTTGTTGACACGTGAGGAAATGTGCATGAGGAAATTATATTGTAAATACATGTTGCTGCAAAAAATGATAACTGATATAGGGGATAAAATGATGTCCTGTTGTCGATGCTTCGGGGCAGTCGCACAGGCCTGTATAATAGTAAAGTATTTCATGCATAAATGCTGTTTGCCAGTGTCATTTAAACCTTCAAACAAATATTCAACACTGCTGAAAACGATCATTGTGAGGTAATAGAAAATCATGGTGCTTAGAACAGAACATTGTTAGATGTTTGAAAATATTTAGCGTACACAGAATCATTGCTAAGTATAATTGAAATGTATTGACAGCATCAGAGAAAACAAAATTTAGCGTGAAATTAGTCCCTTGGCACCAAATGTATTGTTAAATATGAGTCTCCCTTCACAAACTCATGTTTCTCTAATTCAAAGCAATCTGCTGTGTAGATGTGACAGCTGTGTGTGGACCGGTAGGCTGCTTGAAGGTGAGAAACTCAGGCTACACATTCAATGATCGTTATATGAAGAAAGTGAACATCCTACACAGTGTTTTGTGGGTCAGTCAAGTTGTGTAACAGCTAAATAATGATAGTCTTTCCCATGGCCCGTACCTGGATAGTGCACTAGAATATAATCACCCTTTTTCCATCCCACAGTTGGGGCTTGTAAATCCACACCATTGTATTGGTTACTGGTTGAATTTACGTGTACATTTACAAAACTCTTTAGCTAGTTGTTTTCAGTTTGTCAGATATATAAACAACAGTTATTTTATTCGTTATATGCATTTACCCCATACAACCTTGGTGCAATTGCCCTGTTGGTGCATAGACTGTATGGGCCTTCATCATACTGGTACCGTATGTGATAAAAGTTATAAATTCGCATGATTGCCTTTACCTGGATTAATATCATGGTGGCAGTGACCCGATACAGCCTTGGTGAAATTGTCCCGTTGGTGCATTTAAGGCTTTACATTCTACTTAAAGCTTTACATTGCTGTGATTACCATAGCCTAACTCCTCCACAGTTACTGACAACATTTAACGTTTAGTGGTAGATGGTGGCGACCGTCATCCACTCATTTGATGTAGTGCTACCTACTTCTTTCTTAGCCTTTATCATTCTGTGCCTGCCCTTCTCTCTTCCTATTTCTCCCATCTTTCCTGTCACTTCTTATTGCTTTTCTTTACAGGTGGCTTTACATTGAGTGACAAGCCAAATGGTTTCCTGTAAGCCAAGAAACCGTTTACAACGCTGGGTGGTAACCATG
>NC_136983.1:1184665-1192165 GCF_032717465.1 Coenobita brevimanus | reverse complement strand
CCGCTTTGTCTGCTTCTGTCGCCGTTGTCTGCTGGTGTTTATTTCTGCCTGTCTCTGCTTTTCCTTGCTCTGCCTTGCTTCTCATGTTCCTTCCTTCCTTCCTCTTCTCTAGTTCGTCCTTCATCCTTCCATGTTCGTTTTTTCCATCCATCCTTCCTTCCATCTTTCATTTCTCTACTCCTTCCCTTCTTCCTTCCTTCCTTCCTTTATTTATTTATTCATTCTCTCTTCCTTCGCTTCCTCCCTTTCCTCCCTTCCTTCCGCTGTTTATGTTTTTAAGGTCGCTCATACCTTTCCTTTCCTTCTTCCTTCTCCATCTTTCTGTTCCTCCGTTTCACTTTTTCTCCCATTTACTTCCTTCCTCCCTTCCTTCCCTCCTTCCTTTCTCTTTCTTCGTCAGCTTGTTCCATTCTTCATTTCTCCACTGCTCTCTTTCCTTCCTTCTCTCTCCACTCCTCTCTTTCCTTCCTTCTCTCTCCACTCCTCTCTTTCCTTCCTTCTCTCTCCCTCCCTCCCTCCTTCCTCACCTTTCGTCGTCCGTTTATTGCATCCATCATTTCTCCTCTCTTTCCAACCCCCCTTCCTTCCTTCCCTCTTTCCTTCCTCCCTTCCCTCCTTCCTTCCTCCCTTCCCTCCTTCCTTCCTTCCCACCTGAGTTACTTGAGGTTTCATTACCCACCTGTCTGCTAGAGTTGTCTTAAGGTGCAGGACAGCCTCTCAGACCTCCCTTGCCATTTCCTGCTTCCTTCCTTCCATCTTCCTCCTCCCTTCCTTCCATCTTCCTCCTCCCTTCCTTCCATCTTCCTCCTCCCTTCCTTCCATTCTCCTTTTTCCATTCTCCCTTCCTTCCTTCCTCCTTCCCTCCCCTCCTTCCTTTTATTTCTCATCCTTTCTCTTTCCATTTTCTTCTATCCTGCCCTTCACTTCCTTTCTCTTCTTTCCTTCCCATCCTTTCTCTCCCTTCCCTTCCTTTCTCTCCCTTCCAGTCTCTTCTTTCTCTTCCTTTCTCTTCTTTGCTGTTTGTTTTTCCTTTTCCTTTCGTCTCCCTGTTCTCCCTTCACCATTCTTCTTTTCTTTCCTCCCTCTTCTCTCCCTTCTCTTTTCCATTTCTTTCTTCCCTCTTCTCTCCCTTCTCTTCTCCATTTCTTTCCTCCCTCTTCTCTCCCTTCTCTTCTCCATTTCTTTCCTCCCTCTTCTCTCCCTTCTCTTCTCCATTTCTTTCCTCCCTCTTCTCTCCCTTCTCTTTTCCATTTCTTTCTTCCCTCTTCTCTCCCTTCTCTTCTCCATTTCTTTCCTCCCTCTTCTCTCCCTTCTCTTCTCTATTTCTTTCCTCCCTCTTCTCTCCCTTCTCTTCTCCATTTCTTTCCTCCCTCTTCTCTCCCTTCCCTTCTCCTCTTCGTTTCTTTCCTCCTCCTCCTCCTTTCCCGTCCCTTCCTTTCTCCATTTCTTTCCTCCCTCTTCTCTTCTCTCCCTTCTCTTCTCCATTTCTTTCCTCCCTCTTCTTTCCCTTCCCTTCTCTTCTTCGTTTCTTTCCTCCTCCTCCTCTCCTTTCCCTTCTCTTCGTTTCTCTCTTGTCTCCCTTCCCTCCTTCTCTTCGTTTCTTCTCTCTGCTATCCCTTCCCTTCTCTTCTTCGGTTCTTTCCTCCCTCTTCTCTCCCTTCCCTTCTCTTCTCCGTTTCTTTCCTCCCCCTTCTCTCCCTACCTTTCTCTTCACCATTTCTTTCCTCCCTCTTCTCTCCCTTCCCTTCTCTTCTTCGTTTCTTACCTCCCTCTTCTCTCCCTTCCCTTCTCTTCGTTTCTCTCTTCTTTCCCTCCTCTTCGTTTCTTCCCTCTATTTCTCTCTTTTTCCATTTCGTTTCACTCTCTTTTCTCATCCTTCTCTTCTTCGTTTCCTCTCTTTCCTCTCTGTCTTCCTCTTTCTTTCCTTCCTTACTCCACTCCCTTCTTTTCTTCTTCCCTTCCTTCCTTTTCCTTTACTCCCTTTCTTTCTCTTCGTTCCCCCCCCTTCTCTCTCTCTATGTCCATTCCCTTATCTTATTTTCTTTTCTGCTTTGTCTTTTCATCTTTTCGACTCTCTCTCTCTCTCTCTCTCTCTCTCTCTCTCTCGTGCCCTTTCCCTTACCTTTCTTTGTTTCTCTATTTTGTCTTGTTATCTCTCCTTCATGTACCATCCCTTGAGAGAGAGAGAGAGAGAGAGAGAGAGAGAGAGAGAGAGAGAGAGGGTGTGCGTGTGGAAGGGGTGTGGCAGGGTGAGGTGTGGGTGATGGGTAAGGAGTGTGTGTGTGTGTGTGTGTAAGGTTTTGTGTATATATATGTGTGTGTGTGTGTGTTAGGTTTTGTGTATATATGTGTGGGTGTGTGTATGGATGAATGAATTGATGAGATGCAGTGTGTGTGTGTGTGTGTGTGTGTGTGTGTGTGTGTGTGTGTGTGTGTGTGTGTGTGTGTCCATTACAGTACCCCGTGTCACCATAGCACCTCTCACATGACACACTCTGCCCCGTATCATGTGTCACTTGTTGTTGTGTGCCACCCTGTACCTCCTCATGACACAATCATATGACACGTGACACCCAGATGAAGTTAGCCTGTAGTTCGTTCACCTCAAGTTGGCAAAATACTTCTTACTGCTATTTCTCATCGTCCTGTGGTAGACTTTTTTTTTTTAATGCAAGAAAGAAGGAACCAAAGGCCAGGAGCCCGCAGACCGTTCCTTCAAAGAGAGAGAGAGAGAGAGAGAGAAATTCAAAATATATAATGCTTCTTAAACTAGTGCAGTGGCGTTCATCCTTAAGACTTTATCACGCAGTTTAATTCACTTACAAGGAAATATGCTCATTTTTTGGTCATTTTCGCCTTTCTACTCCTTGTTTGTGAGTTTTTATAGTGTTCGTTTTGTGACGTGAGAAAAAAATAGCTCAAGTGAACTCAGTTGTTAGCCTAAGTGTTTGTTTTAAAGAAAGTGATCGTCTTGAGAATACGGAAAGAACATTAGGAGTGGAAAAATACTTACGTTATTTGTTTTAGTTGATGTAAACAGCATTCTTAGGGATTAGATTCTTAGAAATGTTTTTATTTTGGTTTAAGTTTACCACAAAGCAAAAACGACTAGCAACGTACTTTTACACTTATATATACATGTTTTTAAGTATCAGTGTACCATAAAAAGGACAAGCAGCGTACTTTTACACTTACAGGATTTTAAGTATCAGTGACTACGATGCTCCTACACTCCTGTCACAAGCCTCACCCCAGTTTATGACACCTCCATATGACAGCACCGTATGACACCAATATATGACACTAGATTGACACCAACATAAAACCCCAGCATAACATCAGGATATGACACCAGCTTATGACACCAGTTTGACACCTTCTTATGACACCGTGGTATGACAGTTGGCAGATGTAGAGGGTAAAGTTAGATCCTGGTGTGGGAGGGTACGTGTGGTGGGTAACGAACCGTGCTGTAACTCCCCACTCCCCTCCCCTCCCCTCCCCTCCCCTCCCCTCTCTCTTCACAATTTCTTCTACGCCCCCCACCCTCATCCCCCATCCCAACCGTTCATCTCCCATCCTTAACTCCCCCTTCCCTCCCCTCACTATTTCTTCCACTCCCCCATCCCTTCTTCACCCCCATCCCTTCACCCCCATCCCTTCTCCCCCATCCCTTCTCCATCACCCTCATCCTTTCTCCTTCACCCCCATCCCTTCTCCATCACCCCCATCCCTTCTTCATCACCCCCATCCCTTCTCCATCACCCCCATCCCTTCTCCATCACCCCCATCCCTTCTCCATCACCCCCATCCCTTCTCCTTCACCCCCATCCCTTCTCCATCACCCCCATCCCTTCTCCATCACCCCCATCCCTTCACCCCCATCCCTTCACCCCCTATCCCCAATCCCTTCACTCTCCCATCCCTTTTCTTTCCACATATATCTCGAAACGTTCCCTCATCCTTTCATCCCTTCTCCTCCATTTCCTATCCCTCACCCTCCATCCCCTCTCTCTCTCTCTCCCCTATCCCATCCTCCATCACTTTTCCTCCCCAACCCCCACCATCCATTCTCTCCCATCCCATCTTCTCCCCTCCCCTCCATCCCCCACCATCCATCTCTTCTCCCCTCCTCACCATCCCCTCTCCCCCACCATCCATCCTCCATCTACATCTCTTCTCCCCCATCCCTATCTCTTCTCCCCTTCCCTCCATCTCCCTATCTCTCCTCCCCTTTTCTCCATCCCTATCTCTTCTCCCCTTCCCTCCATCCCTATCTCTTCTCCCCTTCCCTCCATCCCTATCTCTTCTCCCCTTCCCTCCATCTCTATCTCTTCTCCCCTTTCCTCCATCCCTATCTCTTCTCCCCTTTCCTCCATCCCTATCTCTTCTCCCCTTCCCTCCATCCCCTAACCCCTTCCCACCATTGACTGTAGCGGGTCGTATTCTTGGGGAAAATTTAGGTCTTAGAAATATTGATAGTCCGGTGAATACCCTCGTTAGGTACAGTTTTAAGCCCCTCGTGTGTAGCTTTATATCATGCACTGCCCTCACACCCTCAAGGTAGTGATGGGGAGGAGAGGAGAAGAGAGGGGAGGGAAGGGAAAGGAAGATATGGTCGAGTTGAGTTGGGGAGGGGAAGGATGGTCAGGTTGAGTTGGGGAGAGGAGGGAGGGAGGGTTGAGTTAGGGAGAGGAGGGAGGGAGGGTTGAGTTGGGGAGAGGAGGGAGGGAGGGTTGAGTTGGGGAGGGGAGGGATGGTCGGGTTGAGTTGGGGAGGGGAGAGGAAGGAAGGGAAGGGAAAATGAAAGGAAGGGCAGGAAGGGTAAGGGAAGGGAAGTAAAGGGAAAACAAAAGGAAGGGAAGGGAAGGAGAGGGAAGGGTTGATTTGGGAAGAGCTGAGGTAGGAAGGAAAGGGAAGGGAATGGAAAGGAAAGGAAAGGAAGTGAAGGGAAGAGAGAGGAAGGGAAGGGAGTTGCGAGCAGGGGAGAAAGAAAAGTGTGCGGGGAAAAGAAGGGAGGAGAAAAGGAGAGAGGGAGAGGGAGAGAGGGAAGGGGAGGGGGGAGTAGGGAATTGGCGTGTATGTGATGGGGGGGAGGGGTGAAAGTAAGCGCTTGCATGGAACGGGTTAACTGGAGAGAGAGAGAGAGAGAGAGAGAGAGAGGAAATTAATGGTGATAGGATGAGAGATAACGAGGCAGGAGAGGGAATGAGAGAAAGAGAGATAGAGAGAGAAAGGAGGAACGTGGTGATAAGAGAGTGAGAGGTGAGCGGAGGAGTAAGGAAGAGAGAGAGAGAGAGAATCTTGTGGGTATAGTAGCAAGAAAGACAGTAGAGAAGAGAGAAAAGGGAATGAAAAGAGCAGAGAGAGAGAGAGAGAGTAGCGTGAGTATAGAATGGCAGAGGTGGCGTGGGCTAGTGTGATTGAGAGTGATAAACAGCTCCCAGTCAGGTGTGTGTGTGTGTGTGTGTGCGTAAGGGAAGTGTGTTGAAGAAATGGAAGAAGTGTGTGTGTGTGTGTGGAAGAAATGGAAGGAAAATAAAAACATAGGTAAAAAGATAGATACCTGGATAGATAGATAAATAGATGCATGGACAGGTAGAGAGAGAGAGAGAGTAGGAAGGAAAGGGAGAAAAGAGAAAAAAAAGAGAAGGTAAATGAGAGAAGAAAGCAGTTGAGAGAGAGAATGAGAGAGAGAAGGGTGTGGTCGTAGGGTGTGTGGTGGCGTAACAGGGAGTGTGAGGCAGAGGAGGTTGCCAAGTGGTAAGGCAGGTTAGGCAGAGTTATGAGGGGCGAGGCAGAAAATAGGTTGAGGTTAGGCAGGTGGCTTGAGGCAGAGGATAGGTAGGATATAGGTAGATGGGGTTAGGCAGGTAGGGTGAGGCAGATAGATGGAATGAGGACAGGTGAGGTTAGGCAGGTGTGGTAGGGTGAGGCAGATAGATGGGATGAGGAGGACAGGTGTGGTAGGGTGAGGCAAATAGATGGGGTGAGGACAGATGAGGTTAGGCAGGTGTGGTAGGGTGAGGCGGATAGATGAGGTGAGGCAAGTAGGGAGGCAGACTGGTAAGGAGAGAGGCAGGGGAGGTTAGGCAGGTGGAGTGGAGACAGGCAGGTGATAAGTAGGTGAGGTGAGGCAGGTGTGGAGGTAGATAGACTGGTAGATAGGTACGTAGGTAGGGAGGGGAGTTGGTGGGTTTGTAAGTAGGTGGGTTGGTAGGTAGTTGCGTTAGTAGAAATAGGAGTACCGTAGATAGATACGTAGGTAGGTAGTGAAAAAGTAGATAGATACAGGTTGTGAAGTAAGTAGGAAGTAGGTAGGTAGGTGGATGTCAGTAGGTAAGAAAGGAGTTGTGTTAGTAGATTAGTAGGTAGGTGGATGTCAGTAGGTAAGAAAGGAGTTGTGTTAGTAGATTAGTAGGTAGGTAGGTAGGTATAGATAGATAGGTTGACAGGTAGGTAGGTAGGTAGGTAGATAGATAAATAGATAGATGCATAGGCGGGTAGAGTTGCAGTAGCTTTAAACCCTGGGTGATTTGAAACGTAAACCCAGTGAACTGCAGGCTGAAGTTACCCTCATCCTGTAGTCCTCTCTCTCTCTCTCTCTCTCTCTCATGTGGAATAGGGAGGGGGTTGAGGGACGTATGTATAACCTGGCAGTGGAGCCGCTTGGTTATATTAGTGCCACCACGTGGAGGCGTCCGTCTCCAGTGCCCCAGTAGATAAAATTAGACAAGGACATAAATAGGTAGATAGGTAGGAATGGGGAGAGGCAGGAAATAGGTAGGTGGTTGAGGTAAGGCAGGAAGAGGTAGGTGAGTTGAGAAATAAGCAGTAGGTAGGTGGATGGCAGGTAGGTAGGTAAGAAGGTAGGTAGAAGTAAGTGGGTAAGGGAGGTAGGTAGGTGAGTTGAGAAGTAGGTAGGTTATTTGATAGGTAGGTAGGTGGGAATTAGGTAGGTAAGAGGGTGGGTGAGTAAGGCAGGCAAATATGTGTCTTGAGAGGCAGGCAGGTAGGTAGGTAGATAGGGAGGTAGGCAGGCAGACAAGAAGGCTGGCAGGCAAGGAAAGTGAAATGTAGGTAGGTAGGTAGAGTTTGGGAGAAGTTGGAAGACAGGCAGGCAAGGAAGCAGGTAGGTAGATAGATACGGAGGTAGGTAGGTAGGCACGGAGATAGGTAGGGAGGCAGGCAGCACGCAAGGGTAAGGCAAGAAGGTCACAGGGAGACGTGTGTCGTGGGGTGTAATATCAATTGATTTGCCTTACCTCTCTCTCTCTCTCTCTCTCTCTCTCTCTCTGTATATCTGCTTATATACATATCTATCCATCTGTCTTTCAGTCTATTTATCTATCTACATCCATCCATCCATCCATCCATATACCTCTGTTTATATCCATCCATCCACCCACCCACCCTCCCTCCCTCTATATCCATTCATCCACCCATCCATCCACCCACCCACCCATCCATCCTTTATCTTTCCTACACCCCTCTTCACCC
>NC_136983.1:1169665-1182165 GCF_032717465.1 Coenobita brevimanus | reverse complement strand
GCCTGCTTGTTTCTCCTCATCCTTCCTCCTCCACCTTCTTTCCTGTTCCTGCTTCTTGCTCCCTCACTTATTCTTCCTCTTTCTCTTCCTGCCTCTCACAAACTTTTATCCCACCTCTCACTCTCTTCCTCCCTGTCTCTCTTTCACTCCTCCTCCTCCACTTCCTCCTCCTCCTCCTCTTCCTCCTCCTCCTCCTCCTCCTCCTCCTCCTCCTCCTCTTCCTCCTCCTCCTCCTCTTCCTCCTCCTCCTCTTCCTCCTCCTCCTCGTCTTCCTTGCTGTCACATCTCTTTCTCATCCTACCTCAGCTCCTTATCTCACCTCTATCTTCTTCCCTCCCTCCCTCTCACCGCCTTATCCCACCTCTCACTCTCTCTCTCCTTCCTCTCTCTCTCTTCCTCCCTCTCTCTCCCCCTCATTCCTCCTCCTCCTCCTTCTCTTCCCTCCTTCACGAACCATGGCACCTCTCACACTCTCCTTCCTCCTGTCTCTCTTCTTCCTCCTCTCCTTCTCCTCCTCGTCCTCCTCCCTTACGAACCCTGGTATCTCTCTCCTCTTCCTCCCTCCTCTCCTCCTTATTCATCCTCTTCCTCTCTCTCTCTTCTTCTTATTCATCCTCTTTCTCTCTCTCTCTCCTTCTTATTCATCCTCTTTCTCTCTCTCTCTCCTTCTTATTCATCCTCTTTCTCTCTCCTCCTTATTCATCCTCCTCCTTCTCTTCCTCCTCCTCCTCTTCCTCCTCCTCCTCGTCCTCCTTCTCCCTCACGAACCCTGGCCCTCAAATTCTATCAGCATATATTATCCCGGCTGATAAGGGAAGCAGCGACTGTGGGGAGGCTTTCACTGCCTGCCCTTCCACAGTTTCACTTTTCACCCCCTTTCGTTTTCCTGTTTCGTGGCCTTTCATTGTGCCTTTGGGGTTCGTTTTGGGTTCCCTTTGGTCCTTGGGGTTCATTTGGGTTCCCTTTGGTGTTTCGTGGCGGGTCTTTGTATTCCGGGTTTCATTTCGGGTTCGTGGTTTCATTTCGGGTTCGTGGTTTCATTTCGGGTTCGTGGTTTCATTTCGGGTTCGTGGTTTCATTTTGGGTTCGTGGTTTCATTTTAGGGTTCCGGGTTTCATTTTAGGGTTCAGGGTTTCATTTTAGGGTTCCGGGTTTCATTTTGGGTTCCGGGTTTCATTTTGGGTTCCGGGTTTCATTTTAGGGTTCAGGGTTTCATTTTAGGGTTCCTGGTTTCATTTTGGGTTCCTTTCGGTGTTTCGTGGGGATTCGTTATGTTTAGACCTTGACCCACTAAACCACCAGGCGTTCATTTGGTTATATGGTTACCACCCAGCGTAATAAATGGTTTACGTGTTACAGGAAATATTTTAACGCGGCCCTCACATTTGAGGCACCTTTAAGTAGCACTAAATCGGATGAGTGGATGGTACGCACTTCCTCGTGCTACACAGTTGATTGAAGAAATAAGTAAAGGATATTTGACAGCGGCTTACACATTATTATTATTATTATTATTATTATTATTATTATTGTTATTATTATTAATATTATTATTATTATTATTATTATTATTTAGTACTTCTTGTAGTAGTAGTATCTGTTTATTATTATTATTTTTATTGTATATTATTATTATTCATTATTATTATTATTATTAAACTCGAGAAGGCGAAGCGAAGGTGTAAGCAAACCATCACTTTCAGAAGGTCATTTATAGAGCTGTTCAGAGCATTAGATGGGATTAGCCTGCTTGCGAGAGAGAGAGAGAGAGAGAGAGAGAGAGAATGAATGAATGAATGTGGGGTGTACAGTACTAGAGCATGAGAGAGAGAGACAGAGAGAGAGAGAGAGAGACAGAGAGAGAGAATGTGGGGTGTACAGTACTAGAGCATGAGAGAGAGAGAGAGAGAGAGAGAGAGAGAGAGAGAGAGAGAGAATGTGGGGTGTACAGTACTAGAGCATGAGAGAGAGAGAGAGAGAGAGAGAATGTGGGGTGTACAGTACTAGAGCATGAGAGAGAGAGAGAGAGAGAGAGAGAATGTGGGGTGTACAGTACTAGAGCATGAGAGAGAGAGAGAGAGAGAGAATGTGGGGTGTACAGTACTAGAGCATGAGAGAGAGAGAGAGAGAGAGAGAGAGAGAATGAATGAATGTGGGGGTGTACAGTACTAGAGCTAGAGAGAGAGAGAGAGAGAGAGAGAGAGGCTCGTAGGATGCACTGGAGCATGAGGGGTCGCATCCCAAGTGGCTTCATAAATGTCGTAATGTCTCTTAATTACCGATTTGTTCTGCACTTTAGAGCCCAATATCATGTCATTAATTTAGGCTAAGTCGATATTAAAACTACATAAATAACTAGATAACTGTAAATAACTACGTGACTATAAATACCTAAAGACCTAACAACAACTAACTACATGAATACATAGCTATATAAATAACTGGCCTTTGGTTCCTTCTTCGCATAAAATAAAACTAAATAACCACAAATAACAACATAAATAACTACATAATTACGTAACTACCTAAATAACTACGTAACTACATAAATAACTACATATCTGCAGTACTATATAACAACATAAATAACTACATAATTACGTAACTACTTAAATAACTACATAACTACATAAATAACTGCATATCTACAGTACTATATAACATCATAAATAACCACCTAACTACATAAATAACATAGAGGACAACATTAAGGTGTAATATGGAAAATAAATCGCCAAGGAAAAGGTGTTGAGGTAATAGATATTAAAATAGATACGACGATAATGTTAAGGGGCGATAGATAGATAGATAATGTCAAGGTGTGATCGATAGTTAAGGTGTGATAGAATGAGTCGCTAAGAATACGGTGCTAGGGAGCCTCTGTACCATCTGGAATTGAGCCCTGGATATTAGCATGCATACCACGTTTCATTGCGCATTCAGCGAGAGAGAGAGAGAGAGAGAGAGAGACAGACAGACAGACAGACAGACCAAATACTCTCATAGCGGTACTCCCTTCGGTGAATGACCCTAACACCTCTTCCTTAGCGATTTATTTTTGGATATGGCTGGCTGTTATCATTTTCTACGTCATTCATAGAGAGTATGGAGGTAGGGAATGGTTTAAGTAGCAGGGAAAAGGGTGTAACAGGCAAAATAAATCGCTTAGGAAAAGATGTTAGGGAGCTTCCTTAACCTAGAAGAATACGGGATTTGAGCTGTCTTCCCGTCAATTAATGCAGCTCCCTAACACCTTTTCCCAAGTGATTTATTTTGCTTATTACTCTTTACTGTCCTGTTCTTTTATATAATTTTAATACCGCCATTCTCTACATGGATGATGTGCAAAGGGGTATTAACCAGCCATATCCAAGAATAAATCGCTAAGGAAGAGGTGTTAGGGAGAATACGGTATCCTCATTTCGTATTCCAGAGGAGGATGTGATGCAGTTACCCTGGATAATAATAATAATAATTATTATAATAATATGGTAATAATAGAATAATAATAATAATAATAATAATAATATGGTAATAAATAATAATAATAATAATAACCACGTATGTCAGCGATATTTTTTTTTTACAGATGCAACCTTTGTGTGTGTGTGTGTGTGTGTGTGTGTGTGTGTGTGTGTGTGTGTGTGTGTGTGTGTGTGTGTGTGTGTGTCTTTACCAATGTGTTTATGTACGGATATATGTATGTATGTACCTGCGTGTGTGTTTACCGTATAGGGTGTATGTGTTGTGTGTATATGTTGGTTTATGTACGTATGTATGTGGAGGTATGTATGTATGTGTATGTATGTGATGTCTGTATATCTGTGTATGTATGTGATGTATGTATGTGTGTGTATGTATGTACGGTATGTATGTATGTATGTATGTGGCGGATTTTCGATGGAGAGAATTTTCAGTCCATTTTATAAGCTTGTCCAGAGGCGGAGAGGCGGGTGTTAGAGAGATGATCCTTCCTTCCTTCCCTCCATCCTTCCCTCCTTCCTTCCGTGTCTCCTTACATCCCTCCCTCCATCCTTCCGTCCCTCCTTACATCCATCCATCCTTCCATCACTCCTTACACATCTTCCTTCCTTCCATCCTTCCTTACACATCTTCCTTCCTTCCTCCCCTCCTTACATCCCTTCTTACATCCTTCCTTCCCTCCTTCCTCCCTACAGTCCTCCTCCCCCCTTTCCTTTCTTCGTTCTTTCCTTCATTTTTCTCCTCCCTCCGTCCTTCCTTTCTTTTTCTTCTCCCACTCTCCTTCCTTCCCTCCATCCTTCCTTCCTTCCTTCTTCCTTCCTTAATTCCCGTCTCTTCCTTCTCGCCTTCCTCTAGATCCTCTTTCTGTTTTGTTTTCACTTTTCCCTCTCGTCATATTCATTCGGCATTCCTTCGTTCTGTTCCTCCTCTCTTCTCTCCTCTCCCTCTTTTCTTCTCTCCTCTCCTCTCCCTCTTCTCTCAGCTCCTCTCCTCTTTTCTCTCCTCTCCTCTCCTCTCCACTTGTCTTCTCTTTTCTTTCTCTTCTATCCCCTCCCCTCCCCTCCTTTTAGCCTCTCCTTTCCTCTTCTCTCCTCTCCTCTCCTCTCTTTTCCTTTTCTCTTCTCTCCTCTCCCCTCTTTTGCTCTTCCCTCCTCTCCTCTCCTCCTCTCCCCTCCTTTCCTCTCTCAATCTTTCTCTTTTTCCACACTTCACATCTTTCTTTTTCCCCTCCCCTTCTTCCTCCTCCTCGTTTATTTATTTACTTTTGTTCCCTCTTTCTTATTTTTTTTCATCTTCTTTCTCTCCCCATTTCTCTCTTTCTCTCTCCATTTCTCTCTCCTTCTCTCTCCATTTCTCTCTCTCTCTCTCTCTCCTCTCCATTTCTCTCTCTTTCCTCTCTCCCATCGTATTCTTTGTTCTGCTCTTCTCTCCCTTCCTCTCTTCCTGCTCTCTCCATTTCTCTCTTCTTCTCTCTCCCATCGTATCCTTTGTTCGGTCCTTCATGATTTGCCCTCTTTTTAATCTCTCTCTCTCTCTCTCTCTCTCTCTCTCTCCCCCTTCATTGATTCGTCCTATCTTTTATCTCATTTTTTCCTTCCTCTCTTCTTTCCATCCTCTCTCTCTTCTTTCCATCCTCTCTCTCTTCTTTCCTTCCTCTCTTTCTTCTTTCCTTCCTCTTTTTCTTTCCATCCTCTCTTCTTTCCTTCGTCTCTTTCTTTCCTTCCTCTCTTTCTTTCCTTCCTCTCTTTCTTTCCTTCCTCTCTCTTCTTTCCTTCCTCTCTTTCCTTCCTCTCTCTTCTTTCCTTCCTGCTCCCTCTCCATCCAGGAAAGTAGGGTGGAAGGAAAGGCTGGAGAAAAACAAGTCTCTCTCTCCCTCTCTTTCTCTCTCTCTCTCTCTCTCTCTCTCTCTCTCTCTCTCTCTCTCTCTCTTCGACCATAGGCTATATCTTTCCCTCCTTTCCCCGCCTTCATCTTTCCTTCCTTCCCTCCCTTCTTTACTTCATCTTTCCTTCCTTCCCTCCCTTCTTTACTTCATCTTTCCTTCCTTCCCTCCCTTCTTTACTTCATCTTTCCTCCCTTCCCTCCCTTCTTTCCCTTCATTTTCCCTTCCCTCCCTCCTATCTTTCCCTTCATTTTTCCTTCCCTCCCTTCCTTCTTCTCCTTCATCTCTCCTTCTCTCCCCTCCTCCCCTGCATCTCTCCTCCCCTTCCTTCCTTTCCATCCTATTTTCGTTTGTTCAGTCCTTCGTCATTTCTTGTTCCTTCACCCTTTCTTCATTCTCCCTTCCATCTTCACTACCTGCACGTCATCTTTCCTCCCTTCGTCCCTCCCTCTCTCCAGCTTTCCTCCCTTCCATCCATCCTCCCTTTCATTTTCCTTCCTTCTCTTCTTCATCCTCACTTCCTCTTTGCATCATCCTCATCTCCTTCCTTCCTCCACATTTCCTTCCTCCCATCTTTCCTTCCTCCCATCTTTCCTTCCTCCCATCTTTCCCTCCCATTTTCCTTCCTTTATCTTCTCTTCCTCCCATCTTCCCTTCCTTCCTCATCATCATCCTTCCCTCCTTCCTCCCTCCATCTTAACTCCCTTCCTCCATCCTTCCCTCCCTTCCTTCCTTCATCCTTTCTACATCCACATCATCTTCCATCTTTTCCTCCATTCTCTCTTCATCATCTTTCCTTCCTCCCTTCTTCCATCCTGCCCACCCTCCCTTCCTTCCTTCCTCCATCCCATCCTTCATCCTTCCCACCCTTCCTTCCTTCCTTCGTCTCTTCTACTTCCACATCATCTTCCCTTCCTCCCATCATTCCTTCCCTCCTTCCTCTCTTCATCACCCTTCCTCCCTCCATCATTCCTCCCTTCCTAAGCCTCTCTCACCAGGTTCAGGAGATCGATACGCCCCTGCCTCACCTACTGAAGGAGGCGATGAAGGAGTAGGCTGTCTTACAAGGAGGTTATGGCAGAGCTTTGATCATGTCTTAGGTGGTTCATCTTTGAATTTCGTCTTGAGTTTCCTTCCTTTTTGTTTTTCCTTCACTTCCTTCTTCCTTCCTTCTTTCCCTCCTTCCTTCATTCATTCTTTCCCTCCTTCCTTCAGTACTTTCTGCCTCCTTTCTTCTTTCCCTTTTTACTTCCTTCTTTCCCTTCTTCCTTCCTTTTTATTCTTCCTCCTTCCCCTCCTTGCCTTCTTCCCCTTCTTACTTCCTTCTTTCCTTCTTCCCCTTCTTACTTCCTTCTTTCCTTCTTCCCCTTCTTACTTCCTTCTTTCCTTCTTCCCCTTTTTACTTCCTTCTTTCCTTCCCTCCTTCCTTCTTTCCTCCCTTCCTTCCGTCCTGTGGTTTTATTCCTTTCTTTTTCTTCCTCTTCCTTCATTCCTTCCTTCCTTCCTCTTCTATATTACTTTATTTTCCTTTCCTTCCTTTCCTTCTTGTCTTCCTCTCTTTCTTCCTTTTTCTTCTTGTCATTCCTTCTTTCCTCGCATTTTCTTCCATTCTCTCCTTTCCTTCTTTCCTCTTTTTCATCCTTTATTTTTCCTCTTCCTCTTTTTCTTCTTCCTTCCTTCCTCTTCTTTCCTTCCTCTTTCTCTTTCTTCCTTCCCTCCTCTTTTCCTTTCCTTTTCTTTCCTTCCTTCCTTCCTCTTTTTTTTTCCTTTCATTCTATTTTCCTCCCTCCCTCTCTCCCTGTCTTTCTTTCCTTCCTTCCTTCCTTTCTTTCCTTACCTTTGATTATTTGTTCATTTCTTGTGTGTGTGTGTGTGTGTGTGTGTGTCTAGGTTATTATTATTATTATTATTATTATCATTATTATTATTATTATTATTATTATTTTTATTATTATTATTATTATTATTATCATACCATTATTATTTCCTCACCCTGCCCTAGGGTGGGAAAGGAGGTCCGGATGATGATGATGATGATGATAGTAGTGTTAATGACTGTTGATAAAGATACTAACATGATGATGATGATGATGATGATGATAATGATGATGGTGTTAATGACTGATGATGAAAGATGATGATGATGATGATGATGAACAGTGTCTTCTCTCGTTCCTTAGTAGAGACAAAGTGACTCTCCCAGACGCCCTTAGGTAATCTTTCTCCTCATGCTGCACCTCACAAGATATTCATGAGTCTCTCTCTCTCTCTCTCTCTCACACACACACACACACACACACACACACACACACACACACACACACACACACACACACACACACACACACACACACACACACTACTTGCGGCTGGTGGTCTTTCTTCTGACAGGCTGTGTGTGTGTGTGTGTGTGTGTGTGTGTGTGTGTGTGTGTGTGTGTGTGTGTGTCCAACCCTTAGCATTGCTCTCTTAACGACCAGTGGTGCAAGTAGCAGAGTTTCCCTGCTCTCTCTCTCTCTCTCTCTCTCTCTCTCTCTCTCTCTCTCTCTCTCAACTTCCCCTTTCATCCTCTCCCTTACCTTTTCCCTCCATCTCTCCCTTTTACATTTCCCCCTCATCATCTTTATTACCTTCTCCCCCCCCCCTTCCCATTCCCCTGTCCTTTACTCCCCACCCCGCCCTCTCTCATCCTCTTTTCCTTTCCCCTATCTCCCTTTCTTTTCCCTCCCCCCTTTCCCTCTCCATCTCATCCTCTTTTCCTTTCCCCAATCTTCCCTCCTTTCCCCTCTCCCTTTCCCCTCTCCCTTCCTCCTCCCCTTTCCCCCCTCCTACCAACCCCTCCCTCTTCCTCCTCCCCCTTCCCCCTCCCTCTTCCTCCTCCCCCTTCCCCCTCCCCCTCCCTTTCTCATCTCCTTTCCTTTCCCTTATCTCCCCCTCTTTCCCTTCCCCCTACCCGTCCTCCTTCCTCCTCCCCCTTACCCCTCCCTCTCTCATCTTTCCTTTCCCATATCTCCCCTCATTCCTCTCTCCCTCTCCCTGTTCCCCCTCCTCCCCCCTCTTCCCCCTTACCCCTCCCTCTCCCATCTCCTTTCCTTTCCCATATCTCCCTTCATTCCCCTCTCCCTCTCCCTCCTTCCCCCTCTTCCCCCCTCCTCCCCCCTGCCCTGCTAACAACTCAGCGGTGGGAGTGGAGTCGAATACGCTAATGAACGTCTCAGTGTAAGTGGTCTGGCTTCTTGTTTTAATCAGCACGGATAACGAACCCCTGAGAGAGAGAGAGAGAGAGAGAGAGAGAGAGAGAGAGAGAGAGAGGTAAATAGAGAGCAGTAAAAGAGTTAGAAATGGTGAAAATTGAAAGTGAGTAATGAGAGAGAGAGAGAGAGAGAGAGAGAGAGAGAGAGAGAGAGAGAGAGAGAGAGAGAGTTAAATAAAGCGAAAATAAAAGTTAGAAATAGTGACAATTGAAAGAGAGTAATGAGAGAGAGAGAGAGAGAGAGAGAGAGAGAGAGAGAGAGAGACGTAAATAAGTTAATACAAATAAAAGCAGAGAGAGAGAGAGAGAGACGGAAGCAAGAAGTGACCATTGAATCCCTAGAAATGCCTCAAGAAGAGTGATGAATGTGGGGGTGTGAGAGAGAGGGAAATATTAGAGATAATGAGCGAGAGAGAGAGAGGTGGGAAAATTTAAGAGTTGGGGGAAGGAAGACAGATTGGTAATATTAAACATGAAATACTGTACTGTTGAGAGAGAGAGAGAGAGAGAGAGAGAGAGAGAGAGAGGGTATGGGGGATATTGAATGGTGTGGGGGCTGCCTTCCATCTCGTCCTAAAGTTGCAGGTGGAGGTGGCAGTGTTGCAAAGATGGTTTAGAGGTGCAATCTGGGTCTACAGGTGAAGGTAGAGGTGTATAGTTGCTGATAGGAGGCATTAGATGGTGTTAGGAGGTTATAGTTGCATTTAGAAGCATGCTGTGTAGTTGCAGGTGCAGGTGGCAGTGTTGCAAAGATGGTTAGAGGTGCAATCTGGGTCTACAGGTGAAGGTAGAGGTGTATAGTTGCTGTTAGGAGGCATTAGACGGTGTTAGAAGGTTATAGTTGCATTTAGAAGTATGCAGTGTAGTTGCAGGTGGAGGTGGCAGTGTTGCAAAGATGGTTAGAGGTGCAATCTTGGTGTATAGGTGAAGGTAGAGGTGTATAGTTGCTGATAGGAGGCAGTAGAGGATGTTAGAAGGTTATAGTTGCATTTAGAAGTATGCAGTGTAGTTGCAGGTGGAGGTGGCAGTGTTGCAAAGATGGTTTAGAGGTGCAATAGAGGTGTACAGGTGGAGGTAGGAGTCGGTAGTTGTCTTTTGATACCTATAGTTGCTGTTAAAATCTTATCTTGGAGGTGAAGGTAATGTTGCATGCAAGTGGCAATATTCCAAGGATGGTTAGAGTCGCAGGTTGAGGAAGAGAAGGAGAAGACGACTGAGAATGAGATAGGAATTGTAATTTGTGGATGAGAATGTGATGGGAATCGTAATCGGCGAGGGAGAAGAAGACCGAGAATGACACTGGAAGCAGTTGGTCATTGAAGGAGTTCGTGTACTTTTCTGTTTTTCCTCCTCCTCCTCCTCCTCCTCCTCCTCCTCCTCCTCATCATCATCATCATCATCATCATCATCATCCCCCTTCCTCCTCCTCCCCCTCCCTCCTCCTCCTCCTCCCTCCTCCTCCCCCCCCTCCTCCTCCTTCCTCCTCCTCCTCCCTCCTCCTCCTCCCTCCTCCTCCTCCTCCTCATCATCATCATCATCATCATCATCATCATCATCATCATCATCCCCCTTCCTCCTCCTCCTCCTCATCATCATCATCATCATCATCATCATCATCATCATCATCATCATCATCATCCCCCTTCCTCCTCCTCCACATAACTTCTGGTCTTTTCCATGTCATTAAAATTATCCTTTGACGTGAAGGCTGCAGAAAGACCATGAGTAAGAATAAATTGTCGAGAGAGAGAGAGAGAGAGGATGGGAGAAGGGCATAGAAAAAAGAGTGAGTATTGAAAATAATTATGTTGTTTCTGAAGTTATGAGAGAGAGAGAGAGAGGATGGGAGAAGAAAGGCATAGAAAATAGTGTCTTGAAATAGATTGTAAAGTCAGAGAGAGATAGAGAGAGAGAGAGAATCAAAAGAACAACTCCATGTCATAAGTAAGGAATAAATCGTCTTAAAACACTGACTTCTATAACCCCCTGAGCTAGAAAATTATTATTATTATTATTGTTATTATTATTTTATTATTATTATTATTATTATTATTATTATTATTATTATTATTAGTGTTGTTTGTTGCCTCTAAAGACCAGCTGACACAGACCCTCCTTGAATATCACGCGAAAGAACAGTGTAGCAGAGAGAATAAATCGCTAAGGAAAAGGATTTAAGAACGCTCCAGTCTAGAATCCGTCCCTCAATCCGTATTCAGAGAGTTACCACCTTGCCCTCCACCTACACCACCTGCCCCTCCACCTGCACCACCCTCCCCTCCACCTACACCACCTTCCCCCTCCACCTACACCACCTTCCCCCTCCACCTACACCACCTGCCCCTCCACCTACACCACCTGCCCCTCCACCTACACCACCCTCCCCTCCACCTACACCACCCTCCCCTCCACCTGCACCACCCTCCCCTCCACCTGCACCACCCTCCCCTCCACCTACACCACCTACCCCTCCACCTACACCACCTACCCCTCCACCTACACCACCTATCCCTCCACCTACACCACCTATCCCTCCACCTACACCACCTGCCCCTCCACCTACACCACCTGCCCCTCCACCTGCACCACCTGCCCCTCCACCTGCACCACCTGCCCCTCCACCTGCACCACCTATCCCTCCACCTACACCACCTTGCCCTCCATTACACCACCTATCCCTCCACCTACACCACCTGCCCCTCCACCTACACCACCTGCCCCTCCACCTACACCACCTGCCCCTCCACCTGCACCACCTGCCCCTCCACCTACACCACCTGGATCATTTTGTCTCATGGGACGGCTTGGGTGTTTACATGCCCCCCCCTGCCCCCCCCCTTGACGAGAAACAGGTGAAGGGGGAGGGGAAGGGGGAGAGGGGGAATGAGGGGAGAGGGAGGGAGAGGATGAGAAAGGGAAGGGGAGTGGGGGGTGTATGTTGAAGGGAGGAGAGAGGGGATGAGGAGGGGAAGGGGAGAGGGGGAATGAGAGGAGAGAGGGGATTAGGAAGGGAAGGGGAGAAGGGGGTAGGTTGAAGGGATGAGAGGAGAGAGAAGATGAGGAGGGGAGAGGGGGAATGAGAGGAGAGAGCGGGGAGAAAGACGTTAAAGAATGAAGGAAAGAGGGGGGGATACAGGGAGTGATGAGAGAGGGGATGAGGAAGAGAAGGGGAGAGAGGGAATGAGGGGAGAGGGGGAATGAGAGGAGAGAGTGGAGAGAGAGGGAATGGGGTCTGCTCATTAGATAGACAGGGCTTAAGTAAGAAATAGACCCACACCGTGTACTTCATAACACCACTCCATGTTCCTCCCTCCGCCTCTTCCTCTCACTGCATCTCCGTGTACACCCCGTCTCCACGCCGATCTACGGGGTGTTAGCCAGTTCCATCCCATCCCAGCATAAAACAGAATTTCCCTGTGCGTCTCATCTTCTCATTCCATCTCCTTATATCCCTTTTGCCTTAGTCATTCTCTTTTAATTGGAAACGTGATTTGAGTTAACACCCTTTCTCCACCCCGACCTATTGGGCAAGCAGCTGTAAATTTCAGTGTCTTGTGTGTGTGTGTGTGTGTGTGTGTGTGTGTGTGTGTGTGTGTGTGTGTGTTTCCCCTTTCTTCCACTTTTCTTCTTCTTTTCCTCCATGTCCTTAAACATCTCTTCCTTCCTTCCTTCCTTCCTTCTTCCCTTCCTCCCTCTTTACATCCTTTCTTTTCTTCCTTTCCTTCCTTCCTTCCATCCATCCCTCCATTCATCCATTCATCCATCCTTCCTTCCCTCCATCCTTCCTTCTCTGCTTCTCCCTGCCTCCTTCCCCTCTCCTCCCTCCCTCTCTGCAGCAATCTTCTTGTTCCTCTTAACTCTTCGTTTCCTGTCACTCCCTTC
>NC_136983.1:1147165-1159665 GCF_032717465.1 Coenobita brevimanus | reverse complement strand
TGTAGGGGAGAAAGAAGAGGGAGGGGTAATAGGGGAGAGAGAATGGGGAAGGGGGAGAGGAGGAGGAGGTGGTAGTAGGCGAAGGGGGGGGGTCGTGTATGGAGGGGGAGGGAAGTGGAAGAGGGAAGGGGGTTGGTGGGGGAGGGGTAGATGGAAAAGCGGTGGGGTGGGGGGATAGGGGTGTTTGGGAGGTAGAATATGTAGGGGAGAAAGAAGGGGTGGGAGGTGGGAGCTGGTAGTGGGGGAGAGGAGAGGGAGAAGGGGAGGAGGATTGAGAGGAGAGGTAAACATAGTGGAAGGAAGGAAGGGTGAAGCTTTTGGTGAGTGTTTGTGTGTTGCGTTTGATGTAGGGTGAGAGAGAGAGAGAGAGAGAGAGAGGGAGAGGGAGGGAGGGAGGGAGGGAATAGGTGAAAAGAATAACGCAGATGTAGTGTAAATATAAGAGTGAATGCAATGGTTGGAAGTAGGTGTAGAATGAAAGAGTAAATTCAGAAAGGTAAGCAGTATAGCATTTCAACTCCTGCTCTCTCACGAGCTGGGATTTAACTGGAAGCCATTTTTAAAGGGATAGTTAAAGGGAAGGGTGGGACGGATATTGCTCCCCTCTATTGTGTTGCGGAGACGGCCTTGACTGCTTGAGTGTTGGGTGTCGACGGTTTGGCTGATAGGAGTTAGATTGGATAGATGGAGAGGTAGATAGGTAAATAGATAGTATAGGTAAATATACGATTAAGATAGGGATAGATATGTTGACGTGAAATGTAGGAAATAGGAAGGATATGTTGATAGATGAAAGGTTGAACAAGTTGAGTTGGTGGGGATAGTTGTGTTGGAAGTTACATAGATAGATAGAAAACTAGATAGATAATATACATAAGCAGAATAGATTTAATAGGTGGAATGGAGGGGGATACGTGTTATAATAGACATAGACATACAAATATAGAAAAAAATGTGATATACTGTAAGTAATTGAAAGATGACCTGAGTATAAAGAGAACGGAGAATGTAAGGGGAAGCCAAAGAAAATAAATTACTCTTTGGCTGCGAAAGAAATTGAATGGATTTGAATTTGGGGAATAAATTGAAAGAATGAAGCTGAGTAAGGGAAGCGGAAGTGTGAGAGAGAGAGAGAGAGAGAGAGAGAGAGAGGTTGAGCAGACAATGGAAAGAGGAATGGAGGGAAAAAAGAGATGGAGGGAGAGGAAAGGAGTGGAGAGAGCGAGAGAGAGAGAGAGAGAGAGAGAGAGAGGAAGCTGGGCAGACAATGGTAAGAGTAATGGAGGGAAAAAAGAGATGGAGGGAGAGGAGAGGAGGGAAGGGAGGAAGCAGTAAAGGAAATGGAGGAGGGAGGAAGGGCAATGGGAAGGAAAAGTGAGAGAGAGAGAGAGAGAGAGAGAGAGAGTCAGCAACCTCGATAACAAAAGAAGAAAGAAGATGGCAGAGGGGAAATTAATTTGTTAGAGAGAGAGAGAGAGAGAGAGAGAGAGAGAATAACCCGAGAAAAGGAGACAAAAATCCACGAAAATCATCAAAGAAAACGGGAATAGAGAAGACGGCGCGGGGGTGACTGAGTTAAAACGCGCCAACTCTAAATGTAGGTGTATCAGCGCTTTCCTCTTTGAATATCCCTGGCATCTGATTAAGCTGAGATGAATGCCGCCCTTCCCCTTCCTTACGACCTCCGGAGACTTAGCGAATCCGGCGGAAGTTCCTCAAGACGGGAGAATATGGGGGCCTGATTTGCATAAGATGTTTTCGTATTCTCAGAGATTCTTGTAATGTCTTGGAATCAGGTGACACACGGTCTCTCTCTCTCTCTCTCTCTTTCTACACACACACACACACACACACACACACGTTCTGTCTGTATTGCCTGCCATTTCGTCTGAGAGAGAGAGAGAGAGAGAGAGAAATCCAACAGGGTAGGGGAGAGGAGGGGGGGGAAGACAGTGGCACAAGGAAGACTGAAGAAGAAGAAGGAACTCCAAGAAAATGTTATACTGAGAGAGAGAGGGAGAGAGAGTGACCCAGGGGAGACTAAAGAAGAACGCCAAGAATATGTTATGCAAATCAGCCTCCCTTATACCCCAGTTCCCAGGCCAGGTATGTATGTAGGGTCTCAGGGCCCTGTTCCCACCCTATGAGAGAGAGAGAGAGAGAGAAGGGGAGGGGCAATAAAAACAGAAGTTGAAAGAAAGAATTTACAATGAGAAGAATGAAAGAAACTGACGAAGAAAAAAATCAGACAGCTATACATTCTCTCTCTCTCTCTCTCTCTCTCTCCCTCCCTCCCTCCCTCCCTCCCTCCCCCCACCATTTTTCCAATTTCCCCCATCATTAACCATGCCTAATGACCTAGTTAATTGGCCAAAATCAAGTATTCTCCCATTGTCCTCAGCATCGCCATAGTAGTAGTATTAGATGCAGCCTAACAAGGGAGACAGAACCACCCTAACTACGCAAGAATGGCTGATGAGGCAGGGGGGGGGCTTGGGGTTGGGCTGGGCTGGGATGGGATGGGGGTGTGTGGGATGGGTAGGATTGGATGGGGTGTGGTGTGGGTAGGATTGGGTGGGGTTAGGTGTGTGTGGGATGGGTAGGATTGGATGGGGTTGGGTGTGTGTGGGATGGGTAGGATTGGATGAGATGTGGTGTGGTGTGGGTAGGATTGGGTGGGGTTGTGTGTGTGTGTGGAATGGGTAGGATCGGATGGGGTGTGGTGTGGGTAGTATTGGGTGTGGTGTGGTGTGGTGTGGGTAGTATTGGGTGCGGTTGGGGGTGTGTGGGTAGGATCGGATGGGGTGTGGAGTGGTGTGGTGTTGGTAGGATTGGGTGGAGTTGGGTGTGTGTGGGATGGGTAGGAATGGATGGGGTCGGGGTGGGATAGGTGGGGTGCGGGCTGGGTTGGGTTGATTTGTGATGGATTGGATTGAGGTGGGGTGTGGTTTGTTGGGTTGGATTAAATTGGGCTGGATTGTGTTAGGTTGGGATGGGTGGGGTGCTAGGTGGGTTGGGTTGGGTTTGGGGTTGTGGTGTGATGGGCGGGGTGGGTTGGGTTTGGGGTTGTGGGGTGCGGGGTGGGTTGGGTTGGGTTTGGGGTTGTGGTGTGATGGGCGGGGTGGGTTGGGTTCGGTTTGGGGTTGTGGTGAGATGGGTGGGGTGTGGGCTGGGTTGGGTTCGGTTTGGGGTTGTGGTGTGATGGGTGGGGTGCGGGGTGGGGTGCGTTGGGTTTGGGGTTGTGGTGTTGGCTGGGTTGGATTGGGTTTGGTTGGGATGGGTTGGTTGGGTTGGCTTGGAGGTTGAATGAGTTGTTTGTGTGGGGTGGTGATTGAACTGCCACTCCACCTCGTTAAAGGGACCCAATTAGACGTTCAGGTGTTCTATTGATCTTAAGGGAGAGAGAATTAATTAGGTTCTTAATTATGATGGGCCTGTGAAAGGTAGGTTTACAGGTACTTTGTCCCTATTCATCAACGACCCATCATACAGGTGCCTCCTTAGTAATACCGTTGCACCTTAAACCTAATTATACGAAATCTTTGCTGAATTCTGCTCACATACCTCACCTCACATAACGTAGCTTGACCTAACGTAACATAACAGCGTAACAGCAGCATAACAACGTAGCAACTTAACGTAACAGTTTAGCAACGTAACACTGTAATATAACGTAACAACAACGCAACATAATGTGCCAAAACATAACGTCACATTACAACATAACGTAACCTACATAACATTACATAACATTTATATATCTCTAGGAAGAATTCAGAGAGTGCATGCCTCCTCCAGCGTCAATATAATGTGTGATTCATTCGTGCATCCTTCTCTAGCCCCACCTCGAAATGTAATCACCTCTTCCTTGACCCGCTGTCCACCTCTCCATCACACTTCATTAAAATCAAATAAGAATTTTTTGAGATATTTTGCTTACAGACAGACGCAAACAAATATGGGTGACATTTTTTTCTTTGACCTGTTGTTTTTTAATACACCACACCACACCACACCACACCACACCATACCATACCCTACCATACCATACCATACTACCTTTATTATTATTATTATTATTATTGTTATTATTATTATTATTATGTAACCACACGATTTTATTCAGTGTATAGTGGAAGAATTTAACAGGTCAGCTCTGGAACTGTCTCCCTGTGTCTGTATTTCCCACTGGCTATGACCTCCAGTCTTTCAAACGCAGTGTGTCCAGGCATCTCGAAATGAACGGATCTTGAATTTTGCTCTCTTATCTTGTTTTTGTTTTTTCTTGGAGAGAGAGAGAGAGAGAGAGAGAGAGAGAGAGAGAGAGAGAGAGAGACTTTATTTATAGAGGGTAGGTGAAGTTAGCGCTCAAAAGTAGCATGTTCCGTGACCCACCCGGCTAAGTAGCACATAAAACATCGCTAAGGTACCTTGTTAAGTACACACAAGTACTTTGGTTACCGAAAAGTACATTGTTACGTGCAAGGTACTCGGGAGACTACTAGGTCCACGAGGAGAGAGAGAGAGAGAGAGAGAGAGAGAGAGAGAGAGAGGTGACGTTGTGTATCTGTCTGCCTCTGTCTATGTATGTATATTATTGTGTGTGTGTGTGTGTGTGTGTGTGTGTGTGTGTGTGTGTGTGTGTGTGTGTGTGAAGGAAGGTGTAATTCTGGGCTGTGAAAGGACTTGGGGAGAGAGAGAGAGAGAGAGAGAGAGAGAGAGAGTGTGTGTGTGTGTGTGTGTGTGTGTGTGTGTGTGTGTGTGTGTGTACGTACCTTCAGACAGTTGCCGTGAAGACTGTCTAATTAAGAGCACCGTGAAGTGGTTTTGTAAGTAGCCTAGACACACACACACACACACACACACACACACACACACACACACACACACACACACACACACACACACATCTCCAAGTCCTCTCACATCCTACACCATCCTTCCCAAATTCCTCACAACTTCTTTTCTGTAACTTCTAAGGTGAAATTTTTCTTATGCTGAGTTCTGAAGGCGAGCGTCTGGTAATTTCTCGAGTTATTTTCCATGTCTCTGGTGTTCTGGGGGCGCTACACAAGTGCTGGGGGGTGGGGGAGATGGGGAGACGATTTAGGAAGGGCTACATGAGTACTGTGGGGTGGGGGAGATTGGAGGAAGGTCTGGGGAGCACTACACAAGTGCTGGGGGATGGGGGAGGTGGGGAGAAGATCTGGGGAGCGCTGCATGAGTAGTGTGGGGTGGGGGAGGTTGGAGGAAAGTCTGGGGAGCGCTACACAGGTGCCGGGGGGTGGATGAGGTGGGGAGAAGATCTGGGGAGCGCTACACAGGTGCTGGGCGGAGGGGAGAGGTTGGGGGAAAAGATCAGGGGAGCGCCACACAAGTGCTGGAGGGAGGTGGGGAGATCAGGGGAGCGCCACTCAAATGCTGGGGGGTGGGGGGGATGGGGAGAAGATCTGGGGAGCGCTACACAGGTGCTGGGCGGAGGGAGAGGGAAGGCGTAGTGTTGTTTTTGTCGTTGTCGTGTTCATCGTCTTCATCGTCGTCTTCATTCTTAGTTGATATGTGTATAGATTCTTGGAAGGATAACTGTATAAATGACTAAGTAGATAGATAGATAGGTAGATGGATTGATAGATTGATAAAAGGATAGATTGGTAGATAGATGGATAGGTAGATAGATAGGTGGATAGATTGATAGATAGGTAGATAGATATTGCGGTGCTGTGAAAATTCATGAAAGGGTGACGCTACTTTTGTTACTATAGATAGAGAAGTTGGTAGGTAGATAGATAGATAGATATACCCTAGATGCATTGATAGATGGATAGATACATTGATATAGAGATACATTGATAGATACAGATACATTGATAGATATAGATATGGTAATAGATATAGATGGATAGATAGGTAGATGGATTGATAGATAGATAGACAGATATAGGTAGATAGATAAATAGATAGATACTGGACTAGTAGGTGTTCTGTACTATGGCGTTGAAAATCCTAAGTAATTGCAGGTGAATTTCACATGTCTTGCAGAAATGGATGTTCAAGAGGAAGGCACGTTTTGAGAGTCGGGTGAGTGGGCAGGGTAGGCAGGTAAGGAGGCAGTAAGGCAGATAGGTAGGTAGGTAGTGAGGCAGGCAGGTAAGGAGAAAGTAAGGCAGATGGGTAGGTAAGGAGGAAGTAGGGCAGGTAGGCAGGTAAGCAAGGAGGAAGGCAGGCAGGCAGGAAGATAGACAAGTAAGCAAGCAGGAAGGAAGGACAGACAGGTAGGCAGGCAGGTAAGCAAGCAGACAGGTAGGCAGGCAGGTAGGCAAGCAGACAGGTAGCAGGTAGACAGATAGGCAGGTAAGCAAGCAGGTAGGCAGGAGAACAGACAGGTAATCAGGTAGGCAGGCAGATAAGCAAGCAGGTAGGTAGGCAGACAGGGAAGCAAGCAGGCAGGTAGGAAGGCAGGGAAGGAGTGAGGCAGGCAGACAGGCAGGTAAGGAGTGAGGCAGTAGGATCTTCGTGTGCTCCACCTTAATGACCGTACCAATTAACTTCTTAGACACACTCACCTATCGACCGCCTCAATACCGACCTTACACCAACCCAGCATAAGGACGAATTTCACTCCTAGTCACTCTTTCAACCCATCCTGCATTTTAGCCCTTATAACCCTGTGCCATAAGGACGAAAATCACTCCTAGTCAGTCTCTCCAACCCAACCTGCATTTTAGCAAGGACGAAAATCACTCCTAGTCAGTCTCTGCAACCCATCCTGCATTTTAGCCTTTATTACCCTCTGCCATAAGGACGAAAATCACTCCTAGTCAGTCTCTCCACCCATCCTGCATTTTAGCCCTTATAACCCTCAGATATAAGGACGAAAATCACTCCTTTTATAGTCAGAGTCTCTTGAACTTACGCTGGATTTAGGCCTCCGGATCGAACCTGCACACGGACGGATTTCTCTCCTAGTCAGTCTCTCCTCAGCTCGACCTGGATTTAGCGACTTCATTTACCTTAATTTACCTTTTCATTTACCTTTTATTTACCTTTTATTTACCTTCATTTACCTTTCATTTACTTTAATTTACCTTTCATTTACCTTCATTTACCTTTCATTTACCTTAATTTGCCTTAATTTATCTTCCATTTACCTTTCATTTACCTTAATTTACCTTTCCCTCATTTACCTTCCCTTAAATAATCACTGGCTGGGTTTTTCTCGTTTTTCAGTGCCTTTAGAGACGGAAATTGAGGTCGCCGTTTTGAGAGAGGGAGAGAGAGAGAGAGAGAGTGGGGGGGAGTGTATATGAAATTGTGTGTGTGTGTGTGTGTGTGTCGGATATCGTGTGTGTATATGTGCTTGCGTTCTTCCGTGTGTGTGTGTGTGTGTGTGTGTGTGTGTGTGTGTGTCGGATATCGTGTGTGTATATGTGCTTGCGTTCTTCCGTGTGTGTGTGTGTGTGTGTGTGTGTGTGTCGGATATCGTGTGTGTATATGTGCTTGCGTTCTTCGTGTGTGTGTGTGTGTGTCGGGATCATATTCAGCCCATTTGTGATGATGATGATGACGATGATGATGATGATGGTGATGATGATGATGGTGATGATGATGATGGTGATGATGATGATGATGAATGTTAAGATGTGGAAGCAATAGATAGAAAGATAGATTGAAAGAGAAGGAAGGAGCAGTCAGTGAAAGTAGTAGTAGTAGTAGTAGTGGGTAGAAATAGTAGTAGTAGTAATAGTAGTAGTAGTAATATGTAGAAGTAGTAGTAGTAGCAGGAGTAGTAGTAGCAATAGTAGTAGTAGTCGTAGTAGTAGTAATATGTAGTAGTAGTCGTAGTAGTAGTAGTAGTAGTAGTAGTAGTAGTAATAGTAGTAGAAGAGAGAGAGAGAGAGAGGAAATGGGGTAGGTTGATAAATTAGACCTAAAGGGAGATAAGGGAGAATAGGAGGGAGGGAGAGGGAGATTAATAGGGTGCAAAGGGAGGTGATAAAGATAGAGGGTGGGGAGGGGAGGGGGGGAGAGAGAAAGGAGGGAAGGAGAGAGAAGACGAAGGGAGAGAGGAGGGGGAGATGGTAAGATAACAGGGAGGGAAGAGGTGAGAGAGAGAGAGAGAGAGAGAGAGAGAGAGAGAGAGAGGTGTAAAGGGAGGTTTGAGATGAGACTGGGGAGGAGGGGAGAGATTGTAAGATAGATAAATAGATAGATAGAGAGAGAGAGAGAGAGAGAGAGAGAGAGAGAAATTGAAGAGGAAGAGAGGAGAAGGAAGACGAGGAAGAGGAAGAGGTTAAATTACTGCCACTTTACTACTAGAAGATAAAAAAAAAATAAAAGATAATTCTTCTAGGTCAAAAGCTTCTCCTAGAATAACACACAACCATCAGATGTACCGTCCACCTCCCTAATTTACTAGTGGGTGAGGAAGGGCAAGCGGGGAACCAGAATTGACCAGACGCCTTCCACGGTCTGTCACGTAACTCTCTCTCTCTCTCTCACACACACACACACACACACACACACACACACACACACACACACACACACACACACACACACACACCCTATCCCTTCTCATTATGCGTTGTCACGTAGTTATATATACTCCACCTCCCCTCCCCAACCCTACCCTACCCTACCCTACCCTACCCTACATTATTCTTTCCTACCCTTTCCTTCCCTCCCTTCCTCTACCCTATCCTACCCTACCCTACCTTCCCTACCCTGCCCTACCTTACCATACCTACCCTACCCTTTGTATTGAAAGAATAGCTACTTAAACTACTGAGTTAAATTAGCAAGGTAGGTAGGTAGGTAAGTAGGTAGGTAGGTAGGAAGGTGGGTAGGGAGGGAGGGAAGAGTTAAGTAATATTTTGCCGTCCTTCATGTATGCAACAGGTCAACTCTGCAGCACTCTTCCTCTGTCTGTATTTCCCTCTGCCTATGACCTCCAGTGTTTTAAATGGAGTTGTCTGGGCATCTTGGTATGAACTGTCTCTCTCTCTCTCTCTCTCTCTCTCTCTCTCTCTCTCTCTCTCTCTCTCTCATCGTAATCATCATCATCATCATTATTATTATTATTATTGTTATTATTATTATTATTATTATTATTATTATTAAGTAGCAGTAGTAAGTCCTACTGAAAAAGCAGCAAGCAGTAACATTACCAGATCATTATCATCATCATCATCATCATCATCATCATCATCATCATCATCAGTAGTAGTGGTAGTGGTAGTTTTAGTAGTAGTAGCAGCACTCAGGATTGCCTCACGTCTCAGTCACCCCCAATAGCACTTTTGCACTTGGACGATACCCCACCCCATGCCCCCGCCCCGCCCCACCACCCCCACCCCGGCGACATTGGCAAGTTATTGTGCTGTTATCTACCCCCTATAAATATCTGACCCCCACAGCACAATGGAGGGGAGGGGAAGAGAAGGGAAGGGGAAGGGGAGAGGGAGGGGAGGAGAGGGGAAGGGGTTGATGTAATGGAATTGGTGTACTTGCAAATAGAGGGGGATGAGGGAGGGGGATGATGGTGAGAGAGAGAGAGAGAGGGGGATGATGGTGAGGGAGAGAGAGAGAGTGTCCCTCTTTATCTGCATCTCATATGTGTTTGTCTGCACCTGTGAGTATCGTATATCTTACAGGGTTGCGTGCATGTGTGTGTGTGTGTGTGTATGTGTGTGTATATGTGTGTGTGTGTGTGTATGTATGTATGTGTATGTGTGTGTGTGTGTGTGTGTGTGTGTGTGTGTTACCAAAATAGCTGGAAAAGTTGTGGACGAATTTTCCCCAAACCTTTAGGGAATGGCAGCCGTGTGGATGTGCAGAAGCCTATTACTTTTGGTGAGGATTGGATCAAAGAGAACCGATTGCCAGTCAACATATATATATACTGTATCTATCTATCTGTCTATCTCTCTATCTATATCTATCTTTCTATATCCATCTATCTATCTTTATCTTTCTATCTATATCTATCTATATATAATATGGATTGGCTTTTTGTGAAGTGCGGTGACTGAATTCCGTAGAGTTTTGCAAGTTCTCATCCCATTTGGTTTGCAGGCAGCCCGTACCTTAGCCAATAACATGTTTTGGCGGACGATTAGCATTCTGCTCCCGAGTGCGTTTGCTTCATTCGTTCATTCAGCCTGTTAGTCAGTTAGTTAGTCAGCCAGTCAGCAGGGACGTGAACCAGCAGTTATTCTGACCCAGCCATACACGCAACCAGCCAATTAACCATGCACCCGGGAGCCCTGTTAACCGGCTCACGCAGTTGCACCCTTCTTAGCGCCCGTCACATAGCGATTTATCCCCACGTTCCGGATTTTTTTGCGAGATAAATTTTGTGGTGTTTGTCCGCTTGTGAATTATCCTACGCATTGCAGTCTCTCTCTCTCTCTCTCTCTCTCTCTCTCTCTCTCTCTCTCTCTCTCTCTCTCTCTCTCTCTCTCTCTCTCTCTCAAAATATCGGGAGAAACGAAAATGTGAAGGGAGGTTGATGTGTCCGCCCATATAGAGGAAGGTTTAGAGAGAGAGAGAGAGAGAGAGAGAGAGAGAGAGAGAGAGAGAGAGAGAGAGAGAGGGAGATAAAAATAAAAAATGGAAAAAATGCAGTGAAAAGTGTGTGTGTGTGTGTGTGTGTGTGTGTGTGTGTGTGTGTGTGTGTGTGTGTATGCGTATGTAATCCCTTGTGTATGTACAGTATGTATGTATGTACCGATTATATGGTTATGTATGTGTTTGTATGTATGTTTATGTGTATGTATGTATGTATATGTGTGTTTTTTGTGTGTGTGTGTCCGACTCAAGGCCCAGTAACCCTCCTACGTACCGCACAGCTCTACATCTATTGATATATACGGTTTATTTATGTGTTTGATGATGATGATGATGGTATCTGTGTATGTATATGTATGTATGTCTGTGTTTGTGTGTATGTATATGTGTATGTATGTATGTATGTGTGTATATATATGTATGTGTGTATGTATGTATGTATATGTACGGGTATGTGGGTATGTATATGTATGAGTGTATGTATGTAGGTATGTATGTGCGTGTCTGTGTGCGTGTATGAGTCAGGGTGTGGACATTGAGGCGCCTCAGATGGACTCTGATCCCAAATATAAGAGTCTCTCCAACTTCTGATTTTTAGGAGTATCTTAAACGCGGCGCTGAGAGGGGCCACCTTCAGACGGGGGGGGGGGCGTAAAGTGAGCTAGCTTACGAGAGAGAGAGAGAGAGAGAGAGAGAGGCAGTGTAAAGGAAATATAGGGCATGAAAAGGGCAATGGGAAGAGACAGTGGGCAAGAGGTAAAGGCAATGAATGGGGTAAGGAAAGGGAGGGAATTATAGGGGCAATGGAGGAAAGGTAAGAGGGAATGGAGGGAAGGAAAGATTGGGCAAGGGGGAAGGTACGAGGGCAAGGGGAAATAGGGCAAGTGGTAAGGGGAGGGAGAGGGTAAGTGTAGGGGAGGGCGGTAAGAGTGAATGGAGGGAAGGAAAGAATGGGCAATGGGGAAGGTAAGAGGGCAAGGGGAAATAGGGCAAGAGGTAAGGGGAAGGAAGGGGTAAGGGAAGGGGAGGGGGAGTGTAGGGGAGGGTGGTAAACTCTGTCGTTTTATGGGCTTCCTGAGAGCTTGAGAAGAAATGAGGGGAGGGGAGGAGTGGGGAGGGGAGGGAGAAGAAAGAAAGGATGAGAAAAAAAGAGAAAAGAAGAAGAGAGGGGGGGAGGGAGAAGGAAAAGGGGAGGAAAGAGAAGGGGAAGGAAGGGGAATGGGGAGAGAGGAGAGGAGGGAGGAGGGGAGGGGAGGGAGAAGAAAGGGGAGAAAATATGAGAGAGGATTAGAAAACATGAGAGAGACAAGAACAGGGGAGAGGGAGAAGGAAAAGGGAAGGGAAGGGAAGGGGGAGAGAGGAGAGGGGAGTAGAGGTTAGGTGGAGAGGGGAGAAGAAAGAAGAGAGAAGAGAAGATAGAGAGAAAAAGAAGAAGAGGGGAGGGGAGGGAGAAGGGAAGGGAGGGGAAGGGGGAGAGAGGAGAGGAGGGAAGAGAAGATTGAAAAAAGGAGGGGAGAGGAGACGGATGCGGGAGAGGGGAAAGGGAAGAGAAGAGAAGGGAATTGGGGGTAAAGGAAGGGAGAAGAATGGGGAGAGGAGGGACGAGAAGGGAGGGGAGGGAAAGAGGGGAGAGAGGATGAGAAATGACATTGAAGAGAGGAGGGGATTGGAGGGATGAGGAGGAGGAAGATGAAGAAAGACAGGAAGAGAAGAGGAGGAGGAAGAAAGAAGAGAGGAGGGAGAGGAGAATGGAGGAGAGGGGAGAGAAAAGGAAGGAAAGAGGAGGGAAAAGAAGGAAAGGGGAGACAAGAGAGAGAAGAGGAAGGGAGGAGGAGGGGAGGGAAGAAGAGAGGAACGATATATGAAGAGAAAGGAAGAAGGAAGAGAAAGAAAGTGGAAGAGAATATAGCAGAGAGAGAGAGAGAAATTAT
>NC_136983.1:1134665-1142165 GCF_032717465.1 Coenobita brevimanus | reverse complement strand
GTGTTCAGGAGGCTACCAAGAATACTGCTCTGTGTAATTATTGATCCTGTGTGTGTGTGTGTGTGTGTGTGTGTGTTGCGTGTAAGAATGTTGCATATGTGTTTTATGGAGTAATTTGGTGTACAGTGTTTGTGTGTGTGGGTTTTTCAGAGAGAGAGGGCATGTGTATGTGTTTACGTTTCTCTCTCTCTCTCTCTCGTGTGTGTGTGTGTGTGTGTACGTCTCTCTCTCTCTCTCTCTCTCTCTCTCTCTCTCGTGTGTGTGTGTGTGTGTGTGTGCTTCAACTTTTTTTTCTTCACTTTCATTTAATATTAACTCACCTGGAATTTGATACAGCCTTTATTTACCTGTCCCCCTCCCTTCCCCCTCCCCCTCCCTCCCCTTTCCCTTCCTTCCCCTTTCCCTCTCCCCTTCCCTGTCCCTCTCGCTCGCTCTCTTCCTTTCTTTATTCCAGCTCTCCTTTGCTATCCTTGTCATATTATTCTAGTAGTTTACACACACACACACACACACACACACACACACACACACACACACACACACACAGTCCACCTTTTTACCCTTGTTCTGTCTGTCCTTCTTTCACACACACACACACACACACACACACACACACACACACACACACACACACACAGAGTCCACCTTTTTTACCCTGTACCTCCCACCAAACTCCCGCCTCTATCTGAAATGCATTTATTTTTCAACCTTACTCTGCACTTTCTCCCCCCTCCACCCTCTCTTTCCCGCCCTCATCCCGCCCACACGCACCCAACACCCACACTCACCCCTCCCACCCACTTAACACTGTGTATTTCTCTTCCCCCTCCCTCCCCCTACCACTCTTCCCTCCCTCCCCCTACCACTCTTCCCTCCCTCCCCCCTACCACTTCCCTGCCCACCTTCACCCCACCCACACCCTCACAACACCCCACCCCTTTCAATAACTCATCACTGTGCACATCTCTCCTCCCTTCCTTCCCTCTGCTACCCCTTCACCCCTCCCCTCCCACCCTCTCCCCACCCACACCCTCACCCCACCCACCCCACCCCATCCAATAATTTACCACTATGCACGTCTCCCTCCCATTCCTCTTCCCACCCTCTCTTCTACCTCCACCCCTCCTTCTCCTCCCCTACCCTACTCCTCCTCTACCCTACTCCTCCTCTACCCTACTCCTCCTCTTCCCTTACCCCCTCCTCCACCCCAATTCTCTACTTCCTCCTATTCCCCCTCCCACCCTCTGTGCTACCCCCACCCCTCCTTCTCTTCCCCCACCCCTCCTTCTCTTCCCCCATCCCTCCATCTCTTCCCCCAGTCTCCCCCCTTCCCCCTCCTCGCATTTCCTCCTCCCACCCTCACTACAACGCCCATCCCTCTTTCTTTTCCCCTACCCCTCTCCACCCCCTATTCCCCACTTTCTCGTATTTCTCCTCCCACCCTCACTACTACCCCCACCCCTCCTTCTCTTCCCCCACCCCTCCTCCTCTTCCCCCACCCCTCCTTCTCTTCCCCCACTCCTCCTCATCCCCCAATTCCCCCACCTTCCCCCACCTGTAATTGCCCTTCAGGTGGGTCATAGTGATACATTTCCAGTACCCTTCTATTACCACCCATTTAACCGGCCACTGAAACCGGATACGGCCATGTTGATACTACCTCCCCCACCCTCACCCCCACCCCCACCTCCACCCCCCACCCCCACCCTACCTCTTCACTTCCTCCCCACCCTCACACCCTCACATTCCCTGATCCCTTCACCGTCCTCTTCTACGTTCACCCTCCATCTCCCTCTTCCCCACCCTCTTCCCCCCTCCCCCTTCCACTTCCATCCTACAGCCCCCACTTCACCACGTTCTTCCCCACTCTCCCTCCACCTTCCACCCCCACCCTACATCTCCCCCTTCACCACCCACTTCCCCACTTACCCTTTCTACCCCGCCCTTACCCCAACCCTTTCCTGCCTCCCCCCACCTCTTCCAGCCTCGTCTACACTCCCCTTCACCTCCCACCCCTATGTCACCCTACTCATTCCCTCTCACCATCCCCACCCTACTCAACCCTCTAGCTATCCCCACCCACTCCACCATACACAACCCTCTAACCATTCCCCCCCCCCACCCCCCACACAGAGTTGCTAAGGTAGCGTTTTTCCGCTAGATATAGACATTCAGTTCCATTTAGCGAAAGATTTTACGTCTAGCGAGAAAGAATTCAGTGATATTCTTGGGGATTATATTTATTTATTTTTTTTGCTATCCTTGTCTTATTCTCGCATGTAGATATATTTTCTATGTAGCTATAATTTTTTTTTTTACGTGTAGAGATGGCGCAGTAATAATATTCGAGTTTTACCTTAATTTCATTTTTTTTTTTTAGCCCTCATTGCTATCCTTGTCATATTCTTTTAGTCTATTCACACACAGTACCTGCCTTGTATTACCCAAGTGGTCTGTTGGTATTGCTCTCTCTCTCTCTCTCTCTCTCTCTCTCTCTCTCTCTCTCTCAAACACACACACACACACACACACACACACACACACACACACACACTTTCGATATTTCTAAAGTGTCAGCGATTTTCATGAATTTATATTTGGGAACCTTACCCCCGCCACACAGCACACCACACCACACACACACCACACCACCATCACCCCCTCCTACCATCATTCCGCAACATCATACCTGCCTCAGCACACCACACCACACCACACCACCTTCACTACACCCTTCAGGCCCTTTCCATGCCACTACCACACCCACCACCACCACACGCCACTCCCATTCCACTCCACTACACCTCACGCTACCTCCACTTCGCCCTGCTACCACCACCCTACCACCACCACACCACCCACCAACACCACCCCACCACCACCACCCCCTGCCCCATTGCATGTCAGGGTGCACTAAGGCTACGCGATACTGTTGCACTGGCTGCCTGTTTTGCCTTAGCGTCAAATGGATGTCTGTTTGCCATTCTGTATGCTTTAAATGGCTGTCAAATTTAAATGGCTGCCAAATTTAAATGGCTATCAGATTTAAATGGCTGCCAAATTTAAATGACCATCAAATTTAAATGGCTGTCAGATTTAAATGGCTGCCAAATTTAAATGGCTATCAGATTTAAATGGCTGCCAAATTTAAATGGCTATCAGATTTAAATGGCTATCAGATTTAAATGGCTGCCAAATTTAAATGACCATCAAATTTAAATGGCTGTCAGATTTAAATGGCTGCCAAATTTAAATGGCTGTCAGATTTAAATGGCTGCCAAATTTAAATGGCTGTCAGATTTAAATGACTGTCAGATTTAAATGGCTGCCAAATTTAAATGGCTGCCAAATTTAAATGGCTGTCAGATTTAAATGGCTGTCAGATTTAAATGGCTGCCAAATTTAAATGGCTGCCAAATTTAAATGGCTATCAAATTTGACTTTTTCAGCTAAATTGTGATAGTGATGTGATTTTTTTTTGGGGGGGGGGAGGGGGATGACTATGGTTAAATGTATAAGTGTTTTGTAAGATTTTTTTTTTTTTTTATGCTGGAAACAAGGAACCAAAGGCCAGAAGCGTGTACCTGTTTTGCTGCTACATATGGCTTAATTGGTTACCTGGATCACCTTTTTCACCTGAGTTATAGGAGTCTGGGTGTTAAGATGTGTGTGTTGTGTGTGTGTGTGTGTGTGTGTGTGTGAGAGAGAGAGAGAGAGAGAGAGCCGTCATGTATTATACCATCTTGGCATATCGACAGCTTTGTGTGTGTGTGTGTGTGTGTGTGTGTGTGGAGGGTGCGGGATGTATGTTTGTACGTATCTGTATAATCGCGTCTGTGTATGTGCGTGTATGTGTGTGTGGGTGTAGGATTATTGATCTGATCTGTTTGCTTACATGATCTTGTGTATGTTTGCCTCTGTGTGTGTATATCTGCCTGTGTGTGTACGTGTGAACATTGGCTGCGTGTGTGTGTGTGTGTGTGTGTGTGTATATATGTGTGTGTGTGTGTGTGTGTATATATGTGTGTGTGTGTGTGTGTGTGTGTGTTCCTGTATTGGTACGTGGGAAATTAGCTTGTGTGTGTGTGTGTGTGTGTGTGTGTGTGTGTGTGTGTGTGTGTAGCCCCATGCATTACTATCACCTCCCCCTCCACACAAGCGTATCTAGTTATCAGCTTACCCCTCACCCCCTCACCCCTCACCCCCAACCCTTTGTCTTCTAAGTTATGGGGGTAGTGGGTGGGGGAGGAGGGGGGAGTGGGTGGGGGGAGGTGAGATCAAGTGGGATGGAATGGGATAGGCGAAGAGAATAGAGGGTGGGGGATAGGGGAGTAAGTGGGATGGGGAGGGGTGATTGTGGGGAGTGAGGTGGGTTGTGGGGGGGTGATGGGAGAGGGTGGGGTTACATCAGTGAGTGGGAGGGAGTGGGAGAGATGGTTTTGGTGGGGTGGGGTGGAGTGAGAGTTTATGGTCATTGTCATGGGATGGGTGTGATCATTCTCTCTCTCTCTCTCTCTCTAGTATTATTTATATATTATCATGCAAATCGGAGAGAGGTGATCTGGATGCTGAGGAGAGGGAGGGAGGAAGGAAGGAAGGAAGGGGGAGAGGAAGGAAAGAAGGAAGACTGAAACAGGCAGGTAGGCAGGAAGGAAGAAGGAAGGCTGAGGTAGGCAGGTAGGAAGGAAGGAAAATGCAATCAGGAAGGCAGGAAGAAAGGAGGAAGCAGGCAGACAGTCAGGTAGGCAGGCAGGAAGGAAGGGAAGGAAGGCAGTAAAAAGGAAGAGAAGGAAGGAGGGAAGATAGAATGATAGATGGAAGGAAGAATTCTTTGTGTTGCTAATTTGATCTCTGTGCTCATCTTCAATCTGCATCTCCCTCAGCTGTTCCTAACGCCCGTCAATTACCTACTTAACCTTTGCACCTGGCCTACGTAATTAACTGTACATTTAACCTTGATTCTCTCTCTCTCTCTCTGTCTCTGTCTCTGTCTCTGTCTCTCTCTCTCTCTCTCTCTCTCTCTCTCTCTCTCTTTCATATCAACCCCCTCCATTCCCTCCCCCTCCCCCTCCCCTCAGACTCCCCTCCCCCCCTTATCTTCCCTCATCCCCCTTCAGTTCATCTCTTTATCTTACTCCATCTCTCTCCCCTCCTATCTCTCCCCTCTCTCCCTCCTCCTCTTTCCCCTCCTATCTCTCCCCTCTCTCCCCTCCTCCTCCTCCTCCTCCTCTCCCTTCCTCCCTCCAGTCTCTTCCTCCTGTACGTCTTCCTTATCCTTTCCACTCCACCATCACACACACACACACACACACACACACACACACACACACACACACACCTCTTTCTCCCCTTCACACCTACATGTCTCCCTCCCTTCCTTTCCCTTTCTCTCCCTCCCTCTTTCTCCCTCTCGCTCTTTTTCCCTCACCTGTATCGCCTCCATATCCCCTCCCCTCCCCTCCCCTCCCATCCCATCGCCTTCCCTCATCTCTTATCAACTGCACCCCTCCCCCTCCCCCTATCCCTCCCCTCCCCTCCCCTCCCCTCCTCTCATCTGTTACCTCCGTCCACCCCCTCTATCCCCTCCCTCCCCTCCCCTCCCCTCCCATCATATCCACTCCCTTCATCTCTGTCACCTCATCCACCTCCCCTCCCCTCCCCGGCCGAATGTTCACCTGAGATAAGCCAGATGGGGGGGTGGAGGGGAGGGGGGCTTTGTGATACCTGTTATTGTTCGCAGAGATGGAATAATTAACACCCCTGCCTCACCCATCCACATCCCTGCCTCACCCCTGCCTCACCCCACCCACACCCCTGTCTAACTCACCTACCCACCCATACCCCTTCCTCACCCCTCCTCACCCTGCCTCATCCTTGCCTCACCCCTGCCTCACCCACCCACACGCCTGCCTCACCTGTCAGGCAGTGGATCCGCCTGATTATGTCGGTGCCACCACGTGAAGGCTGCCATCCCTCCAGCACCGTACTCGTAGTGAAGGGGTGTAATTGGTTTTGCGTGCACTAGTTACCCTACCCATTGCGTGCGTTGCGTGTGGACAGATTGCGTGTGACGGTGGGGGAGGGGTGCGTAGGGGAGAAATACGTATTGTTATTGGGTAAGATTTCTACTATTGTTTCTCTCTCTCTCTCTCTCTCTCTCTCTCTCTCTCTCTCTCTCTTTGTGTGTGTGTGTGTACCATCGATGTACGCACATTTACTGTACATGGTGATTGAAGTCAGTACATATTCTCTCTCTCTCTCTCTCTCTCTCTCTCTCTCTCTCTCTCTCTCAAGCATTACTAACTATTTATTTTTCTTTGCAGGTAAATTACAAAGGAAACACACCTGAAGAGAGAGACTAAGGTGCAGTAAGGTAGGAGAGAGAGAGAGAGAGAGAGAGTTTATGGACGAGAGGAGTAAAAAATGAGGGATTAGATAGATAGGTAGAGAGAGAGAGAGAGAGAGAGAGAGAGAGTCAAAATCTTCTTAAGCATCTTGAAGGAATTGTTCGTGAGATCTTGTGCGTGACGTAAACTTAAGACAAACGTAAATACATTGTCATATCTCCCCCCTTCACCATATCACCCCTCTCCCCACCTGCCTACCCTCCCCACTCACTCTCCCCTTTCCGCTTTCCCACATTTCCTCCCCATTCCCTCTTCCCCTTCTTACCTGTCCTCCCTTCCCTTCCTCTCCTCCCTTCCCTTCCTCTCCTCCCCTGCCCTTCCTTCCCTCTCCTCCTCTCCCCTTCCTTCCCTCCCCTCCCCCTCTCTTCCTCCCGCACTCCCACCCACGCGATCTACATTAACCATCCACTCACCTGTTTTTCTTCTCCCCTCCTCGCTCTCCCCTTCCTCTTCCTCTTTCCCTTCCTCTTCCTCCTCCTCTTCCCCATTCCCTTTCTTTCCTTTCCCCTTCGTCCCCTCACTCCTTTCATTTCCCCTTCCCCCTCCCCTCTTCATATTCCCCTTCCCCCTCCCTTCTTCCTATTCCCCTTCCCTTACCTCTTTTTTTTCCCTTCCCCTTGCTCTCTCTCATTTCCCCTTTCTCCCCCTCTTGTCTTTCCTCCCCCTCCCCTTTCCCAATATCTCCCCCTTCATACATAAGCATCCCCCCCCATACCCCTCCCACACTTTCCACCCACACCCACACCCCACCTCTCTTCCACCCACACCCACACCTCACCTCTCTTCCACCCACCCACCCACCCACCCACCCACACCCCTTTCTCAATCCACACCTCCACCTTCTTCCCCTCACCCCCCTCTCTCTCTCTGCACCCACACCTCCACCTTCCACCCACGCCCATACCCACACTCCTCTCTCCACCCACACCCACACCTCTCTCCAACACCCACACTCCTTTCTCTCTCTCTCCACCCACACCCACACCCCTTTCTCTCTCTCTCCACCCCGTCTTTGCAGCCATCCAAGTTTTCTATCCATTGGGCTGCTTCTACCTGACGTGAAATGTCATTAGCCCCAGGTAGGGCCGTTACC
>NC_136983.1:1124665-1129665 GCF_032717465.1 Coenobita brevimanus | reverse complement strand
GGAGTGGAGGGAGGTTTAGAGGGGGTGTGGGGGGAAGAAGGGGGTGGAGAGATGTTTAGAGGGGGTGTAGGAGGAGTGGAGGGAGGTTTGGAGGGGGTGTGGGGGGAATGAAGGGAGGTTTGGAAGGGAGGAGAGGAGTGGAGGGGTGTGTGAAGGGGGTGAAGGGAGGTATGGAGGGGGTGTGGGGGTCTTACAGGAGGGGGGAAGAAATGTTATAAACCCCCTTTATCGCAATTGTAGTTGGTATAGGGGGAGCATAGGTGGGGGAGAGGGGTAGTAGGGGGTTGAGACTATGTGTAGGGGGGTTATGAGGGGTGTGGGGCGGGAGGGGGGTTTGGAGGGGGTGTGGGGGTCTTGGAAGGGGAAATGGGTGGAGGAAAAGGGGTGGGAGGAGTGTAGGTGTAAGGGGGAGGTCAGGGTGTAGGAGGGAGGGAGTGGGGGGGGTTGGAGAGGTGGAGGGGGAGAGGGAAGGAGTGGGAGGGGGGTTGGAGAGGTGGAGGGGGGGAGTGGGAGGTTGGAGAGGTGGAGGAGAGGAGGAGAGGGAGGGAGTGGGAGGGGGGTTGGAGAGGTGGAGGGGGAGAGGGAGGGAGTGGGAGGGGGGTTGGAGAGGTGGAGGGAGTGGGAGGAATTGTAATAGGTTATAACAGTAGATTGATACTAGAATAGGATGCTAGTCACGAAGAAGTGCTTGAAAAAGGATGTACCACCGTTTTCTCTCTCTCTCTCTCTCACACACACACACACACACACACACACACACACACACACACACACACACACACACACACACACACCGTATTTCCCAGGTTTTTGTCATTTTAGTCCTTATGGTATACTATCTTAGAGTCGAAATTACCCTGCATAGTCATTAAATGCATATACTAAAGTGCCCCTAAACGCGTCATTTTCGTCCTTATGGTCTCCTACAATAGAGTCGAAATTACACTACATAGGCACTAAAGTACCACTAAAACCTATATTTTGTCATTTTCGTCCTTATGCTCTCCTACCTTAGAGTCGAAATTACCTTGCATAGACATTAAAAGCATAATCTGAGTCGGCCTTCTCAATTTCGTCCTTATTCCATCCCACTTTAGAGTCGAAATTACCTTGCAGGGCCACTAAATATACTAAAGTAGATCATAATGTTATACTCTTGTCATTTTCGTCCTTATGCCATCCTACCTCAGAGGCGAAATTACCTTGCTGGGGGGAGGGGGTATGGTTTTAAGTCAGCCCTGTCATTACCACCCTTGTGCAATGCTACCTTAAGGCTCAAATTACGTTGCAGTGGTGTTGGGGTGGGGTGGGGTCCAGTGAAGTGGGATGGGGGTGAGATGGGGTGGGTGGGGTAAGGATAGGTAGGGTGGAGTGGTGGGGTGGGGTGGAGTGGGGTGAATGAGGTGGGGTGGGTGGAATGGGGTGAGAGATGGGGTGGGTTGGGGTGGGGTGGGTGGAATGGGATGAGAGAGGGTGGGGTGGGGTGGGATCCAGTGAAGTTGGATGGGGGTTAAGTGGGGTGGGGTGTGGTGGGGTGAGGTATGATGAGGTAGACTTGGGGTGAACGTAAAAATTGGACTTGTTAGGTACAGGGTGAGGCAGGGTGAAGTGGGGTGAGGCAGGGTGAAGTGGGGTGAGGCAGGGTGAAGTGGGGTGTGAGGCAGGGTGAAGTGGGGTGAGGCAGGGTGAAGTGGGGTGAGGCAGGGTGAAGTGGGGTGTAAGTCAGGGTGAAGTGGGGTGTGAGGCAGGGTGAAGTGGGGTGAGGCAGGGTGAAGTGGGGTGAGGCAGGGTGAAGTGGGGTGTGAGGCAGGGTGAAGTGGGGTGAGGCGGGGTAGAAGTATTGGGGCCGTTTGCATGCATTTAGTTGGAGAGTTAATGGGGGAGTGTCATGCAGGGTGGGGGGGGGTCATGCAGGAGGGGGGAGGTAATGGAGAGAGAGAGAGAGAGAGAGAGAGAGAGAGAGAGAGAGAGAGAGAGAACCATGAATAAAGTGAGAAAGGGGAGTCATGAAACTGAGAGAGAGAGAGAGAGAGAACCATGAATAGAGAGAGAATGGGGTGTCACGAAGAGAGAGAGAGAGAGAGAGAGAGAGAGAGAGAGAGAGAACCATGAATAGAGAGAGAATGGGGTGTCACGAAGAGAGAGAGAGAGAGAGAGAGCGGTAACTCAGGCAAAACACACAGTAGCGACATGTGAAGCTTTTTTTTTTCTTTTTTATCGTAACTCGAATACTGTATTGTGTGCAGGGAGGGAGGGAGTGGAGGGAGGGAGGGAAGGGAGAGAGTGGAGCGAGGGAGGGCAGGGAGAGAGTGGAGGGAGGGAGGGAGGACAGGGAGAGAGTGGAGCGAGGGAGGGAGGACAGGGAGAGAGTGGAGCGAGGGAGGGAGGACAGGGAGAGAGTGGAGGGAGGGAAGGGAGAGAGAGAGGGAAAGATTGGAGGAGGAATCAGAGAGGAATTTTAGGAAGAAAAGAGGAATGATATGACAGGAAGGAGAGAGGAAAGGAGAGAGTGGAGGGAGCGAAGAAAGAGAGAGAGTGGAGGGCAAGAGGGAGGGAGCAAAGGGAGAGAGTGGAGAGAGAATTTAGGGAAGGAGGAAGGAAAGGGAGGGCGGAAAGGAGGAAATGGGGAAGAAGGGAATGAGAGAGGGAGGAAAGGAGAGTGTAGGGAAGCAGGAAAGGGAGGGAGGAATTGAGGGAAGGGAGAGAATGGAGGGAAGAAGGGGAGGAAGGGAGAGAGACTGGAGAAGGAGAAAGGGAGGGAGTATGGACTAGGATAGTGGAGAGAGAGAGAGAGAGAGAGAGAGTGGAAGAGGAGAGAGGAAAGGGAAGGAAAGAGAGGGAGGAATATTGGAGGGAAGGAAAAGAGAAACTGACAAGGAGAGAGGAGGAGTAGGAGGAAAGTTAGAGAAGGAGAGAGAGAGAGAGAGAGAGGAATTAAACAGGGAGGAGGAGGGGGGTAGGGAGAGAGGAGGAATTGATTTGGAGAAAGAATTTGGAGAGAAAAAAGAGTGGAGCTGATAGGGAGGAGGGAGGAGAGAAGTAAGGAAAAAAATTGAGAAGTTGGAGAGAATGGAAGAAAAAATGGGAGGGAGGAGAGAGAAGAGGGAGAGATAGAGGGAGGGAAGAAGGGAGAGAGAGAGAGAGGGGGGGGAGAGTCGACAGGCATGATGCGAGAAGGAAGAGGAGAGAGAGAGAGAGAGAGAGAGAGAGAGAGAGAGAGAGAGAGAGAGGGAGGGAGGGAGGAGTAAAAAGGGGAGAGAGATAATTGAATAGGCCTAGTTCTTTTGAGGTAGTGACAAGAGGTGGTGCGTAGTTGGAGAGAGAGAGAGAGAGGGAGAGTAAGGAAGGAAGAGAGGAAGTAGGAAAGAGATGAGAGAGAGAGAGAGAGGAAGAGGGAAAGTAGGAAAGGGACATGGAAGAGAGAGAGAGAGAGAGGAAGAAGAGAGAAACAGGATGCACAAAAGACAAAATGGAGATAGGGGAGAGAGAGAGAGAGAGAGAGAGAGCGAGGGGAGGGAGATAGAAAGAGAGGAAGAAAGAAAGGGGAGTAGATAGAAAAGGAGAAAGAAAGAAAGGGGAGGCAGAAAATAGATCAAGTCGTGGGATTGAAGAGGTAAAGGGTGTCAGAATAAATCGCTTAAAGACAGGCGTTAGGGAATATGTATACGTAAGGGGGAAATTACCTGATCTAAGGGAAGTTTTAGGCAGGTGCGGGCAGGTGTAATCTCCGGCCCGGGTGAGTGAGAGAGAGAGAGAGAGAGAGAGCTGAATCACACACACACACACACACACACACACACACACACACACACACACACACACACACACACACACACACACACACACACACACACACACACAGTTAAATGACAAACACAGATAGAGTTGTATGACACACACACACACACACACACACACACACACACACACACACACACACACACACACACACACACACACACACACACACACACACACACACACACACACACACACACACACATTTTGATGACAAAAATAAATACCATAGTGGACCATGAGCGGTGGGAGGGTTGAAGGAGTTGGTGGGGTTGGGTGGATTGGATATGGGTGTGGGTGTGGGTGGTGGGTGGGTTGAGTGACTGGATGGTGTGAGGTAGAGGTGGGTGGGGTGGATTGGATGTGGGAGTGGGTGGGTGGATGGGTTGAAAGACTGGGTGGTTTGGGGTGGGAATGGGTGGATTGGAGGTGGGTCTGGGTTAGGTTGGCTGGAGGGGGGTGGGGTGGATTGGATGTGGGTGTGGGTGAGGTGGAGTGGTGCGCGAATTACATGTGGGCGTAGTTGAATATAGGGGTGAGTGGGTGGTGGTGGGTGGGTGGATTGGGTGAGGTAAGGGTGGGTGTTGGTGTAGGTGGGTGTGGGTGTGGGGTGGATTGGATGTGGAGGGTGTGGGTGGACGTTGAAAAGGGAATGACAGAGAGAGAGAGAGAGAGAGGGGTGGGGGAGAGGGGGTCGTAGTGTTGGGCAGCTTTAACGTGTCAGCTTAAAGTGGGTGAACTCCAGGTGGGGGTTACACCTGTGGGGGGGAGGGGGAAAGGGAGGAAGATGGGAGGGGCAGAGGGAGGAAGATGGGAGGGGCAGAGGGAGGAAGATGGGAGGGGAGAAAAGGAAGACGGAGAGGGGGTTAGTGTGGAAGTTGGGGAGGGGGTTTAGTGGGGAGGGTAAGAGGATGGGGAGTATGCCTGTGGGGGAGGAGGGGGAATAGAATGGGATCATGGGTAGGGAAGTTAATGGGGAAGATGGGGGATGGGGAGGGAGCATACCTATGGAGGTGGGGGAGGGGAGGGGTGGGGGTGAGGGAGGTGGGGTAATATACCTGTTTAGGGGAGGAGGAGGAATAGAGTGAGGAGGAAGATGGGGAGGAAGGCTCGTGGGGAGGCTGAGGATAGAGAGGGGTGGGAGAAATTGGGGGATGTGGAGGAGTGGTGAGGAGAATGGAGAGAAGGGAAGTTGTGGGGAA
>NC_136983.1:1054665-1107165 GCF_032717465.1 Coenobita brevimanus | reverse complement strand
GTTATTCGCGTTGGTATAAAAAGTTTTGTAGCACCGTTTATATGGCGATTTATTTTCTGACCAACATAAGTTTCTCTTAAGCCGAGAGATTTTATTTTATTTTTTTTTAGTAGCTTAGGTTTGTCAAATCGAGGAGACCCATCAACCGCAAGCAAGCAACCGTCCTTGCAAGGCAGTCCCGTGTAGTGAACCAATGTATCCTTTTTGGAAGATTGTGGAAGTTTGTTACTTGAATGGACATCGCATTTGTGTCCACCCAGTTAACAGGGACACCATAGTAGGCTTCACATCACCCCGTTATTTGGTTATATGGTTACCACCCAGCGTCGTAAAGTTTACTGGGGTACAGAAACCAATGGGCTTGCCACTCAATGTAGAGCCACCTGAAGAGGAAGGAAGAATAAAAAGTGACAGGAAGGGGAAAATAGGAAGAGAGGACAGGAAAAAAAAATGTATATATAAAGATGAAGGAAGAATTAGGCAGCGCTACATGAAGTGAGTGGATTACAGTTCCCACCATCTACTACCATGTGGAGATAGTAAGGAAAAGAAAAACAAAGTTATAGGTAAGTCATCGCCTTTTGACAGTTTATTTCAAAATGTTTCCAGTACTTCACTTCGAATTGTTTTCTTTGAACTGAATACAAATCGTCTGAATGTGAATAATAATAATACCGGTAATAATAATAATAATAATAATAATAATAATAATAACTAACAATAATAATAATAATAGTGCTAAAAAGAACGACTTGTTTACTGAACAATTTTCAACCAAACTCACATGCTTTTCAGAGTGGAGTGATAAGAGAGAGAGAGAGAGAGAGAGAGAGAGAGAGAGAGAGAGTGTTTATAGTCATTAGCAGTGTGTGTAATTTTTTGATTGTCAGTAATTTTAACCAAGTGCTGTGCTATTGTGAAGATTATAATGTTTGTATTTGTATCTATAGTGTTTGTGTCTGATTGAGTTGCAAAAATTTAAATTGATTGATTGATTGGATTGATTGATTGATTGGATTGATTGATTAATTTTTGCCTTCCCCCCACTTACCCACCTACCTACATACTAATTTACTTTTGCCTCCCACCTACCTACCTACCTACCAACCAACCTTACTTACGTCCATACTTGATTGTTTTATATTTATCTTCCCGCCTTTCTTCCTTACTTTTCTGTCAACCACCTACCTACCCTTCATTAATTACCTACCTATCTACTTACGTACTTATACTTTCACTTACAGACTGACTCTCTCGCGCTGGAGCCGACGAGTGTAGCGAGCTGTGTGTCCAGAGGGAAGTCAGAGGTGAGTAATTAAGGACAGGTGTGTAAGCCTAGTGTGTCAAAAATAAGAAATGAGTTACAGGGTGATGATGATGATGATGAAAGTTAATTTAGAAACGAGTTGTGAGAGTATTTGATGATGATGATGATGATTCAGAGATGACAATGAGAACTGAGTATGATAATAATGATGATGAAGTTAACTGAGAAGTGAGTTAATGAGAGTACAAGATGATGATGATAGTTAAATCAGATATGGGTTAATGAGAGTAAAGTATGATTATGATGATGATTATGCAGAGATGAGCTAGAGTACAGGATAATGATGTTAATGATGATTATGAAGTTAAGTCAGAGGTACAGGATGATGGTGATGATGATGATGGTAGGTAGTGATGATGATTATTATTATTTTTGTTTTTATTATAATTATTACCGTATTATTATTTTCCTTTGCAGCACTTTGACTGCCGTAACCACATCCGTGTGATCCAGCCAATGTCCCGGAACCGCCTATACGTGTGCGGCACCAACGCTCACTCCCCGAAGGACTGGGTGATCAATGTGAGTACTCTACAGTATTTATATAGTTCTTGGTCCGTGTGAGGATATATATAGAAGGCCTCGATCTGTGTGAGGATATATATATATGTATTGTACATATATTTGCTTTGAACCTTGTAAATAGAAAAAGAAACATATACTGTATATATCTTTTACACCGCTACCTTTTATGCTGTTAGTGGTTTTTCTTTTTTCACTTTTTTCTTTATGTCATCATCAAGTGGGAATAAAGATGAGGATGTTGTTTTTATTAATGATGAAGATGATGTATTTCCTGCTGTAGAAGATGCTCTCCTAATTTGTTGAGGAAGAAATATTGGAACAAGAAAAAGTCTCACCTACAGCAGAGATTACCATGGATGTCTAATTTTCATTTTTGTTTCTCTTTTTTTTTGGGAGGGGGGGGGGTAATTTTTCATAGAAGCGCTGGTAGTTTCTTATTAGATTATGCTTCTCATTTTTTTTTTTATTCAAGGAAGAAAATTGTTCCCTCCAAGAAAAAAAAAATAATAATAATAACAGAGCCAAATTCAAGATCTATTCATTTCAAGATACCTGGACACAGTGTGTTTAAAAGACTGGAGATTATAGGCTGTAGGAAATACAGACAGAGGAAGACATGAAGGACTGGGAGTATTACTGAACTCCTCCCTAACTACCTACCTACCAACCTACACTGAAGGTCATAGGCAGTAGGAAATACTGACAAAAGAAGAGTTTCACTGTTGACCGTATACAGTAGCTAATTCATCTTCATTGAAGTACATTTTGACTTCTAACTGTGTGTTTACATTGAGAAATGATGGTGACACTGCAAATATCAAAACTTTTATTTACAATTAGAGATACTGGTGGCTCTCTTTGTGTTGAGATCTAAAGTTGTTTTGCTTGACCTCACAGGCTTTAACACCCAATTTTTCCACAGGCCAATCTGACCCACCTGGCGCGTCACGAACACGTCCTGGGCATCGGGTCTGGGGTGGCCAAGTGTCCCTTTGACCCGACGGACAACAGCACAGCGGTGTGGGTGGAGCGTGGCAATCCTGGCGACCTTGCTGGGTTGTATTCTGGCACGGTGGCGGAGTTCACCAAGGCTGATACCGTCATCTTCCGCGCTGACCTCTACAACTTCACCACCAAGAGGCGCGAGTACCCCTTCAAGCGCACCATTAAGTACGACTCTAAATGGCTCGACAGTAAGTGGTTTTCTTTGGTTGATTAATGGTGAATTATGATGGTATGTGTATCATATATTGGTTGTTGATGACATCATCATTTCATATCATTTATAAAGGCTCCAACATTTGCATGCGTTGACCTTGGTCACTTAATGGCAGCTTTCCACGTTTCTCAGTCTCTGGCAGCCTCCCTATTCAGTGCCATATACCTGAGGTCACATTCTCTGACCTTGTCCCTGGCCTTTCTCAATCTACCTCTCACAACCTTACCACGACATTCACATTTGTTGTCTTCCCACCTTCAGTTTATTAGTAATGAAGTATTTTTTTTTTTTTTTTTTTATGAAATACAGTAATACTGTCAAGTTTTCATTTTTTGGGTTAGTAATGATTTTTTTTTTTTTTTTTTTGATGAAGTACAGTAATGCTGTCGTTTTTATTTTTTTGGTTGGTGATGAAGTACAGTAATATACTTTCAGCCAGAGTTGTTCATTATGCATTGTAAAGCTACTCTGCTCCTAATTCATTGCAAATTTATCATGATATGGGAGTTTATGTCATTGTAAAATTACACTGATTTGGCTGGGCAGTATGGTAAGTTGTTTTTGTTTTTAACTTGTTCATGAAATACTGTACATTATTTTCATATTGAGGTATTTATTATAAAGTACAGTTCTGAAATAGTGGACGGTAAGTTAGGTTTGATTTCGAAATTGCTGGTTAAGTATTATACAGGCGGGTCCCAGTATATGAGTGGGATATGTTAATGGAGGACTGCATGGATAGCAGAAACTTGTACTGTACAGTATAATGGATTGGGGGAGGGGGGGGAAAAAAAAAAGGATTGCGAAACTCAATTAACAAAGTATATAATGTATGGGAAAAATAGGGTTAGGTTAACTGACCCTGCTGGCATCACCAAATTCGGGTCAGATTTGCCCCTCCTCGTATCATCAGTTCCTCTTTTAGCGGATACTTGTATAATGGCACCTGTATTTTCACATTTGATTTGTTTTCTTCGTGGTAAGGTTGTCCTACCCTCCATGCATCACAAGATTGTTAGTGTGGCTTTATAATTTTTTTGTATTAATTTTCACTGAGTTCATCATTCTTCATTGTTGTGTAGCTATTATCTTGATGTGGCTAGACGGTATGGTTGTTCTCATTTAGATGCAGATGAAGGAATGTATTATTCACTTTACAGTTGGTTTTGAATTGTTTATTATTCATTGTAACTTTTTTTATGCGAGAAAGAAGGAACCAAAGGCCAGAATTGTGGAAAATTGTTCCTTCAAGAAAAAAAGATAACAGAGCCAGATTCAATATTAGTTAACAACTTTTTTCATTCAGTTGTGGATGACGTTGATTTATTTTATTTCTTGATTTATTCTATTTTTATTATTTCCGTGTTGAGGGCTTAGATCAAAGAAGTGTTAGTTTCACTCTAAGTAGCTCACTCTTCTTTTGCAGTTATCCCCTTCAAAATTGCCACGCACTTCAGACATTAATTATTTTTCCCACCAGAGCCAATAATCATAAGGTTGTATGAAGTTGGGAAGCACATGAAGATATTGATGATGTGAAATTAATTGATGCTTTTTCCTGCTGTCTAACTTCGTGGGCAGTACAGAGTCAGGGAGCATGCCATGATGATGATGGTGATAATGATGATGGTGATGGTGGTGGTGATGATGTTTACAAATTTATATCCACATTATATCAGACATTAAATGACCCTTCCTCTGCCAGAGCCAAACTTCGTGGGGTCGTACGAAGTTGGGGAGTACGTGATGTTCTTCTTCCGGGAGACGGCGGTGGAGTACATCAACTGCGGCAAAAATGTGTACTCAAGGGTGGCGCGGGTGTGCAAGAAGGACACCGGAGGCAAGAACATCCTGACGCAGAACTGGGCCACATACCTCAAGGCCAGACTCAACTGTTCCATCCCTGGGGAGTTCCCGTTCTACTTCAATGAGATCCGTGAGTCAAGCTGGTTGTGCACTATACAACATAGCCCATGTATAACACGTCTTATCCACTCTGCTGGCAACTCCTTGTGTGTGCCAGGGATGACCCATTCAACATTTAAAGTCTTATCTGTATCATTTATTCATTTCCAGTTTCTTTTGCCCCATTCACATCCATACCGGCAGACTGAGCCGTCCCCACAACACTTGAGATCACCCAGCAGAGGGGAAGGGGAGCATTCAGTACAGGCCACCGTGTTTATCATCTGACGGTCTATTTATCTTTAGCTTGACAGCACATCCTTTGAAGGTGGCTCTGACAAAAAAACTTTTTGGTGCAACAGACTCGGTTTTTAAACGGTCAAAACTTGCGTTATTGAGACGGTGTTGTTGTTGAGTAACCCAGATCTGTCTGGCTGAACAGACCCATCAGCTGCAGACAAGCAACTTCTGCAAGGCCATCCTGTGCAGTGAACAAATGTTTCCTTGCAGTGGACATTGCCATGCCACAGCAAGATGGAGGGAATAATGTGGAAGTTTGGTTCCTGGATGGATGCCACATTTGTCTCTCCACCCAGTTAACAGGAGCACCATAGAAGGCTTCACATTACCCCATTATTTGACAGTGATTACCACCCAACATTGTAAATGGTTTTCTGGGTTACAGGAAGGCACTGGGCTTGTCACTTAATGTAGAGCCACCTGAAGTAGAGAGAAGAGTAATAAAAAGCAGCAGGAAAGATTAGAGAAACAGGAAGAGAGAAAACCAGAAACAGAGAATGAATGATAAAATGTGAAGGAAGAAGTACCAGTAGGTGACACGACTTCCAGTGAGTGGGTGATGGTTGCCACCACCTACCACCATCAGACAAGGGTAGGGATGGTAGTTAATGGTGAAGGGTGGAGTATCTCAAATATAATGTATGAAGCTGATTATACTTTGCATACTAACAGTGAACAGGAGCTTTGTGGACTGGTTCAGAGTGTTGTGGGTTGAATATAAATGTAGATTAAATTTATGGTAATTTATGGTTGTTGAAGTGATATGCTGGTGAATGGACAGAGAATTGAATTGGTGAAGGAATTGAAGTAACTCATTGGAGTAACAGAAGAGCGAGGTAAATGTCCAGTTGTAATGTAGAGTGGCAAAGGGATGGAAGGTGGTTGATGCTGTGAAAGCCCTAATGCCGTATTAAACAGAGGTATTTTGAGACTGTAAGTTGACAGCCTAATGGTTTGTTATTGCCCACAGTTGTTTTCAAACTACCTCTTTCTGGCTGAGCGGACTTATCAACTGCAGGCAAGCATCCCATCCCTGCGGAGTCATTCTTTGTAGTGAATCGATATTTCCGCATGGCAGACAGTGCCTTACCACAGTGAGGAAAACTGTGGTACTGTATTTTAAAGAATATCCATGACTTAAAACAATGACCTGTACCCTTATCCCCTCTCACCTGAACCCCCTGTCATCCCTCATCCTGATTATTGATCTTTCAGAGTCAGTGTACAAGATCCCTGGTGATGATACCCGCTTCTACGCCGTCTTTACAACCAGCATGAATGGCCTGATGGGCTCGGCTATTTGTACCTTCAGCCTCGACAACATCCAAGCAGCATTTTTAGGTCGCTTCAAGGAGCAGGCCACCTCGTCCTCGGCCTGGCTTCCTGTACTCACATCCAAGGTGCCGGAGCCTCGGCCGGGACAGTGTGTCAACGATACTCAAACTCTACCAGGTGGGTTTAGTTGTTGAATGACTGGTTAATTATGTCAGTGGTTGGGATAACTCTAGTAACACTGTATTTTTTTGCATTGATTCACAGTGTGTAAATTTGTCCAGTAAATGAAGCGCTATTATCAAGCGTAAAGGGAAAGCAGGTCATATCTTTAATCAATTCACTGACACTATTATGAAGTAAATCACTTGGTAATAATACAGTACCGGTAGTAATAATAGAAGACGTATATGAAGGTAAAATCAGGGGAGATTTCGAGCAATTAAGTTTTTTCTTGCCAAAATAGCTCGTGTTTAACGTTAAGTGTATTTGGTTGTTGCCACATTCCACCTACAGTGAAAGTCAGTACTGTGGTATTCTACTGTTGATCTATAATGTATATTGTTCAGTAATTACCATCACAATAAATATAGTCTCAGCCATTAAATTTTTAACGCATTTCGGGTACTGTATTTGTCGCTTCCCCCCCCCCCCCAGCATTGTATTTTCATTATAATTATCAGTCAGCTGAGTACCAAGTATTGCAAAGTATTTCATTATAACAGCATGTAAACTCCCCCCCCACCCCCACCCCCTTTTTTTTTTTTTACATTAGTTCTGTTCATCCATCGTCCTTTGATTTGAAGTAGATTATCAACAGACATTCCTTGTAACCAGTTGGGATATGTTCCTGTAAAAGCAAAAGAGCAGTTGAAAAGTAATTGATTGGATATTGATTGTCACGGTAATTTGAGCTCACTGGGAGATACGTACCAAGGAGTTTGAAAAGGAATACAGAATTTTTGGCCGTTTATTATTTTCTGAGAAAAAAAAAAGCACTGGTAATGAGAAGTTTAACTAGAGAAAAAAGACACAAAACACTACCACTAAACATTACCACTAAAACACTGCTACCACACAAAGCAGCACCAGTCAATGCCTAGGCGAGTGGGTGTGTGTATAAAGCCTTTTGAATGTCAGTAATTGATGTCATGAGCCCTTCAATCAGGATAAGTGATTGAAGGAATGGATGATGGATGAGGTGGATGGATAGGTGCAGGAATAAGTGTTTTTGGGAAGTGGTGATGCTTTTGTGTGTGCGTGGATGTGTGTGTGTGTGTACAGAATTCTGGTACAGATTTGAAAAGCAACCTATGGGTCATTTTTCTGCATAAAAAGGTGAGAAAGGGTTGGTTTTGTATTTGTGTGGAAAAGTAACCCGGGGCTTGAACAGTTAGGCTGATTCAGTTTTGTGTAGGTTTTGGAGAGGGATCCAGGAGTCAGTTGTCTTTATAGGTATGGAGAAGTGAGCCAAGGGTCATTTTCCTACTATTGAAAGGTGAGACTTGGTTGTTTATGTGAGACTTGGTCATTCATGAATAAGTACTGTATATATATAATTCTGTCTTTCTTTCCATCATTTTTTCCTCTCTTCTTCCTACGGGTGACTGTACACTCCCTCTTCTTTCTTTCCTCCATTCTTTCCTCTTCCACCTGTCTACGGACAATTCTACACTGAGTGACAAGCCAGATAGTTTCCTGTACACCAGGAAACCATTTACTATGCTGGGTGGTAACCATATAACCAAATTATGGCGCCTGGTGGTTTAGTGGGTAATTACGGTGCTCCAGTCAGATTGACCCTGTATAGGTGTATATCCAAGGGGTGGTTGGGGTTTATTGCTCACGTAATGCCACTCAGGTATGAGTGAGGCTGGTCATTCACAAATGTGGGGAATTTTTTTTCTCTCTCTCTCTCTCTCTGTCTCTCACACACAGCATCAAGAAAATGGATGACCAAGAAACTGTATTTGAAAGATTATAAAAATGTATAGAGTAGTAAACGTATTACGAATTTAGTTTTATCCAGTACCAAGAATTACCATAATTTAAAATGTCTTTTATGATTTTATTTAGTGTCAAAAGAAGTGGGGGTGCTCACCATCCACTCACTCGATGTAGTGCTGCATTCAGGTGACTGCCTGTTTCTCTTTTCCTTCCTTCTTCCCTTCCTTCCACTTCTGTCTTTCTTTCCTTCCATCTTTCCTCTTCCTTCTTCTACGGGTGACTCTACACTGAATGACAAGCCAGATGGTTTCCTGTACTCCCGGAATTCTTAAAATAATGAAATTACTGGGAGATGATAAGAAGCCAGATTCGTGCATCATTCTAGTGGAGGAGTTCTTGTCGTAATGTGATGGGGGTGTAAGTTGGGGGGAGGGCAGCGAAATGGCAAGGGACAGGGCAACATGGGGGTGATTTATTTGTGATGAGAGACTAGCTAGGAGTGTATGTGAGGTGGAGGGAGAGGGAGGTAAGGGGAGACTGAAGATGAGGTGGAGGAATGGCATGGAGAGGTATATGAGAGAGGGGGGGTGTGAGTTGGGGTGAGGGCTGCAAAATGGCAGGGGACAGGGTGACTTGGAGGTGATTTGTTAGTGGCCACCCCTTACAGGATTAAAGTGTCTGGCTATAGATAGATAGATAAAATAGGTAGATAGTAACAGGATGTGTAACAATGTGAGTGTCAGGCAGAATGTGTTAAAGGTTAAGGTAATTTGTTTGTGGTTACACATTACACAATTAAGGCATCTGGCAGTGGATAGATAGAATAGATAGATAGTAGTAGAATGTGTAGTAGTGTGAAAGTGTGAGGTACTGTGTGTAAAAGGTTAGAGTAATGAGGGTAGGGTTAGTGGTGGCTTAGAGGTGGGTGAGTGCGGTAGGGTAACATAATGCACCATCACCTGTCCTGCCGCACCATTGATCCCCCGTCCCGGCACCGGCACGTGGCCTTTACGACCCTCTTTTACGACACTCCGCATCCTGACCCGTCTTACCCTTACCTGCTCTGGCCCCGCACCACATTTACCCTCTTAGGTTTACTGCACTGTGTCTTTTCTTCCTCCTGTCCTTTTCATCGTCAAACTGTTTACCTTCCAACAGATTCTTTTATGTTTCTCTGGAGCAAACATTTTAGTTGTCCTCATTTACTGTATCTCATTTGGCACTGACAAAAAGCCTGCATGTTATGGTGCTTTGTACCCTGGGTGAATCAGCTGTGGTGTTCACCCAGGAGCCAAGCCTTCTTATATTTCCCTGAACTTTACTCTCGGAAAGACTCCGGTCCAATTTTGGTGAGGCACTGTCTGCTACAAGAGGACACTGGTTCCCTACTCTGTACTTGTAGGTCAGCCCCACAGAAGTACAGTAGTTGCTTACGTGTGGTCAGTGGGTCTGCTTAGCCAGAGACAGACAGGGGCTTAACAACAAGGACAAAAACAACTTTATCTTGTGTTTTATTCCTCACGTCCGGTTGAACCTCGAGTCACTGCAACAAACCACTTTACTGTTTCTCCTTTCTTCTGTGTGCAGTTTAACCCGTGGCTCTGGCCTTGCCTCACATTTTTTCCTTTTACTGTACATCATTTTCTTTTCCTCGTGTCATCTACAGTACTCTTGCCCGGTTGAACTTGACGTTGCATCAAAACCTGCTCCTGGTACAATATTCTGCCTTGTTTTTTGATGGCCATATATTTGGATCTCCTTTCCCTGTTCCTGTCTCACATAATGGCCTCCTTGTTAAACTACATCTTTCCTTCCTCACGTCCAATTCAGTCTGGGATCATGGCAACAGCATGCATTCCTCCACTTATACGACGGGCGCGTAGCACCTGTCTAGCAGCAAACTCTCACCCCTTTTCTGTCCAACTCTCTAATGCAAGAGTTAACCGTTACTCCCAGTCCTTCATTTATGCAACAGGTCAACTCTGGAACTGTCTACCTCTGTCTGTATTTCCTGCTTCCTATGATCTCCAGTCTTTCAAACGCAGTGTGTCCAGGCATCTCGAAATGAATGGATCTTGAATTTGGCTCTCTCTCGTATTTTGTTTTTCTCTTGGAAGGAAAAGTTTTGCGGGCTCATCGCCTTTGGTTCCTTCTTCACATTAAAAAAAAAAAAAAAAAAAGTCTCCTCTTTTTGGCTTTTTAGTTCCACATTTTGCTCTCTTATTTTTATGTCATTGTTCCTGTGTCATGTTTTGTGTGTGTGTGTGTGTGTGTGTGTGTGCAGTTTGTTTGTTTGTCTGTGTGAAAATGTATTTGTGTCCTTTTTGTACCTGTAAAAGAAAAGCTGAGTGAGGAGAAAGCCAAATTCAAGATCCGATAAATTTGAGATGCTTGAAAACATGACGTACTGTATAAGGCATGAGGTCATAGGCAGTGGGAAAGACAGTGAAATGCCAGTCCCAGAGTTGACCAGCTGCACTCAAGAAAAATAAAGTTACCAGTTATATTACTACCTCTCTCTCTCTCTCTCTGTCTCTCTCTCACACACACACACACACACACACACACACACACACACACACACACACACACACACACACACACACACACACACACACACACACAGAAAAATCAGACAAATGTTGCAGATGTTTGTTGCTTGCAGTGAAACCAACTTTGGCAGCTGCAGGGCAACTTCCTGGTTTTGAGGAGGTGGAGGAAAGTGAGGTGACAGGACTGGCTCTGAGCTGAAGAAAATTGCCTGAGGTTGGTTGGAAGAGAATGCTAGAGTTATCCTGACCATGAAGGGGGTAAGAGGGTGGTGGTGTGTGAAGGTGGTGAGGTGAGGAGGGAGGTGGTCGTTGGAGGGACTGAGTCTTGGGTTCTCTCTGCCCTGATAGATGTTCCTGATAGACTGTGAAGGATTGGATGGTTGATAGATAGGCAAAGTTAATGTTATGGGTAGATAGATAATGTAATGGTAAGTACAAATCTTCTTCCTAATCTCAGTGTCGTATGTGGTTTTGTGTCTAATTCATCTAATATTACTCTTTATTTTTCAGACAATGTTGAGTAATGTAATGTTAAGTACAGTGCTTTTCCCTACTTTGTGTCATATTATTTGTGTGTGTGTGTGTGTGTGTGTGTGTGTGTGTGTGTGTGTGTGGGGTTATTTCATCTAATATTATTCTTTATTTTTTTCAGACAGTGTAATGTAATGTACAGTGCTTTTCTGTGCTCTCAGTGTCCTATTGTATATGTGTGTGTTTGTGTGTGTGTGTGAGAGAGAGAGAGAGAGCGTGAGTGTGTTAACTCCTCTAACATTTCTCTCTGTATTCCAGACAATGTGCTAACCTTCCTGCAATCCCACCCACTCATGGATGAGGCGGTGGCACACGAACACAACAAGCCCGTGTTCTTCAAGCGCGATCTCATTTTCACACATCTGGTGGTGGATCGCGTGTCTGGGGGAACCTATGGGCAGGAGAACACCTACACTGTCTACTACACCGGCTCATGTGAGTGTAGCAGCGGCGGGTTTGGGTGTAGGATTGTAAATGGAAAGTGTAGAGTTGTATCATCATTTTCTCTGTCTCTTTATCTACTTATCTCTATACTGTATCTGTCTGTCTATCTGTCTGCCTGTCTATCTGTCAATCTCTGTCTGTCTATCTATCTGTCTATCTTTGTATCTACCTGTCTGTATTTATCGATTTATATTTTGTCATATGACTAAACCACATAAGGGGTGGCCACAAACAAAACACCCCCTTGTTGACTTTGTCCCCTGATTTGGCTGCCTTCCCTCCCAGCTCGCACCCCCTCGCTTATAAATCTCTCTCCACTTCATCCCTCCATCTCATCCTTGATCTCCCCCTCCTGCTCACTCACATACACTCTTCTTGTCAGTCTCTCATCTCCATCCTCTCCACATGGACAGTTGATCTCCCCCTCCTGCTTTCCCCCTCCAACTCACTCATATACACTCAGTCTCCCATTCTCCATCCTTTCCACATGGCCATTTCATCCCTCCCCCTCTTCCTTGATCTCCCCCTCCAACTCACTCACATACACTCTTCTTGTCATTCTCATTCTCCATCCTCTCCACATGGCTGAACCATCTCGGTGTATTTCTCTTAACACTCCAGTCACATCATCATTCATCCATCCATCATCCAATCCTACGTTGCCCCATGAGGAGCGTAGGAGCCCGGGACTAGGTAAGTTGGTCTTTAAAATTATCATCTTCTTTGCCATCATCATTTGTATTATTATTCTTCCCCATCATTAGAATCATATTACAGTATCACTGAACCTGAGTCAAGTCTGTGTGGGCTGATGATTTTTGGTGAAGTGAAGGAGCGTTGTGGGGTGGATGTGGATGTGATAGGAATCGTTAGGAGAAGTACATTGAGGTGGTTTGGCCATGTGGAGAGGATTGAGAGCGAGAGACTAATGAGGAGAGTGTATGTGAGTGAGGAGGAGGGGGGGAGAGGGAGGGGGAGGCCAAGGATGAGACGGAGGGATGGAGTGGAGAGGTATATGAGTTAGGGCAGTGTGAGCTGGGAGCAGGGCAGTAAAATGGCAAGAGACAGGGCGACATGGAGGTGATTTGTTTGTGGCCACCCTTACGGGATTAAGGTGTCTGGCAATAGTTAGGTAGACTAATAATAATTGCATGACTAATCGTAATTGTATGTGACTGATAATTGAGTGACTAATAATTTTTTGTGTTGCAGTGGATGGTCGGGTGTACAAGGTGGTGGAGTGGCAGGATGAGGAGGGGGAGTCTCATTCGCAGCTCCTGGACGTGTACGAGGTCACTACCCCGGCTCCCATCAGGGCCATGCAGATCTCAAAGAAGGTGGGTGTCGTATTCATCTATTCAAGCACCAGTGAATGCCTTAGTGGAAGAACTGGTGCTTTTGAGGAATAAAGTACTAGATTATTATTATTATTATTATTATTATTGTTATTATTATTATTATTATTACTGTTATTATTACTCTTATTGTTACTATTGTCATTAGTTATTATTATTACTATTATTATAGTTATTAAATATGTACATTTAGGTATTTTTTAAATTGTCTTGATTTCACAGCATAATGAATGTTCAGATGGAAAAATTTCTCATTAAGCAACATATATGTTGGTACAGTTCCTTTTTATTATTATTATTATCATTATTAATATTATTATTATTATTATATTATTTTATGATTCTGGGGGCTTGAAATTTGTGAATGGTTGATAGGTCCTGATATCACAGTGTTGTGAATTGTGCAAAGGAAGGAAATTATACACATACACTGCAGTTGCGTTGGTTGTGAAAATACGAAAGTCTTTATGATCAACTGTTATACGCCCATTTGCCTCTGTGATGGCGTCAGTTTAGCACCTGTGATGGCAGCACATTAGCACCGTTTTTACATTGTGTGTGTGTTTTACGATGTCATTATTCAGTCTGCTTTCAGAAACGAATCTGCATTTTAAAATTAGGGTGTGCTGTATGCCATTAACATAAATTTGGAATGTGTGTTTAATTTGTCTGGGTTGTTGGTAGTTGTCCAGTATTTTTGTTTTATTTTGATGTATTTACTGGTATTTATTTTTTATTCTCTACTTACCCGGTATTTATTTTTTATTCTCTACTCACCTGGTATTTATATTTTATTCTCTTGTTTCTGGATCCCATTTTTCTGGATCCTGTCTCACCCAGTAGCTGATGGGAATATGAGGGTGAGGATGATAATGGTGATGATGATGATGATGATGATGATGAGGCACTGAGTTGCAGAACCTGCCAAGCGCCATAGACAAGCAACAGGGAAAATCATGTTCAGAGTTTTGCGACTTTCAAAATTCAGTATCTCGTCAACTAAGCAAGCTGTTAAGTTGGTTTTGGTCTTAAAATGTAGATTAAAGTGTTATGTAGCCAGGATGCAAGGTTTACTGGCTGAGTGTTTCAATAATTTCTTAATAATATCAAAATTTCAATACAGTACTGTAATACCAGATACTGCATCCTTCTGGCCGCATTCTACTCTTAGTTTTCAGGATTCCACTTCTTTGTCATGGATGAGGGGGTTGTATGAGACATTGGCATCACTGTCATTGTTCGTCATTATGCGGTAATAATGTCGAAAACACGGAAAGATAGGAAGGTAATCGTAGGCGTACAAGCGAGGGGAGGCTGTGAGCTACAACTGAGGGAGAGCGTAATGAGGGAACCGTAGGCCGCAGAAGAGTTTTCACCCCTTCAGTATTCAATAGACTTGGAAATCTATCTATCAACCTGTCTCTCTTTATCTGTCAGTCTATCCATCTGTGGCCTTGGGAGTGGTAGTCAGTGAGGTGGGATGGCATGGATGGCATTTGGCAGGTGCAGAATAAGAATTTGGACTATGTTAATACTTGCATAGCAGACCCTCTATTAGCTGTACAGATAAAGGGATGATGGGGAAACATGGTGGTATGGATAATGGGATGATGGGGAATATGGTGGTATGGATAAAGGGATGATGGGGGAATATGGTGGTATGGATAAAGGGATGATGGGGGAATATGGTGGTATGGATAAAGGGATGATGGGGGAATATGGTGGTATGGATAAAGGGATGATGGGGGAATATGGTGGCACACTTAACTCAAAAATGGCCAGATGGGACTTGGCGAGTTCTGCATCGTGGCACCTCATATATAAACCTACTTTTCTTTCTCCTTCTCTCCAGCACAAATCTCTGTATGTCTCATCGGACACTCGAGTACGTCAGGTGGACTTATTTATGTGCCACGGTCGCTATGACAACTGCCTGCGCTGCTCCCACGACCCCTACTGCGGCTGGGACAAGGATGCCAACATGTGCAAACCATATGAACCGGGGTGAGTGAAGCGCAGCAAGAGTTTTCACCCCTTCAGTATTCAGTAGACTTCGAAAGCTGTCTGTCAGTTATCTGTCTACCTGTCTGTCTATAGCCATAATTCTGTAAGGGGTGGCCACAAACAAATCACACTGTGTCACCTTGTCCCCTGCTGTTTCTTCCTCCTGCTGCCTACTTCATCCTTCACCTTTATCTTTCTTTTATTGTGTCTGTCCTCCTCTCTTCCTATTTCTTCCATCTTTCCTGTCACTTTTTATTACTCTTCTTTCCTTTTCAGGTGGCCTCACATTGAGTGACAAGCCTAATGGTTTCCTGTAAGCCAAGAAACCATTTACAGCACTGGGTGGTAACTGTATAACCAACCCATACATGTTCCCTACGTGCCATCAAGCGCCCCTCCCCGTAAAACAACTAATTCAAAGACAGACGGCCACCTCTTACCGGATTATGGCATCTGGCAAGAGATAGATAGATTGATTATTCTTGTTTTATTACCTGAAGATATCTTTAAACTCGAGATAAAAGCTGTGTATTCCATTTTCTTTTTTCTCTAGAGAGTCATCATACATAAATAAGAATTAAATGTGATGTAACATATTTTTATTTGTTATTTTAAAATTGGTTCCTTATTGCAGAGGTTTGCAGTACAGGTGATTGAAGTGTAGTGGAAGTGTAATGGGATTAAACCGTAGTTCTTGACCAGAAAGGGTTTAACGATGTACCATTCTTCCTCAGGCTGCTTCAGGATGTGACAGGCTCGACCCCCGGCCTGTGTGACGCCTGCATCGCCAAGAAGAAGATGGTGGTCACGTGGGGCCAGAGCATCCACCTGGGTTGCGCCGTCAAGCTGCCCCGGCCCATCTCACTCAAGGACATCACCTGGCACCACTACTCTAAGGACAAGGGCAAATACCAGATCAGATACAGGTAAGGTGCATTGCATTTCTACTGGTGGTTTATCCTAGGAAGACTTGGGGTGGAGTCATACAGAATGACCTCAGGGTTAATGGATTGAACAGAGATGCTGCCATAGTTTTTTTTAATGTATTTTTCATTTCATCATCATCATCATCTAATCCTGTGTTGCCCCATGAGGAATGTAGGAGCCCGGGGCTAGGCAAGTTGGTCCTGATATTTAAGATGAGAGTGACCAGCCTCACTCATCCCTGAGTGGCATTACGTGAGCAATAAACCCCATCCACCCCTTGGATATAAACGTGCATTGGCTCGTTCTTTATTTACTTATTATATATATTTTTTTTTGGGAGGGGAGAGAGCCACTATCATGCAGATAAGGTTGACACATGGACGTACCTACATTACAGAGTTTTCAAGAGTGAAATGGTAGTTTGGTTTGCCCAGGAGTAAGGGAAATCAGAGTGTCCTATTTCCCTGCCCAGGAGTAAGGGAAATCAGAGTGTCCTATTTCCCTGCATCTCGCCATAGGGAAGGGCCGTGTTGTGACCCTGGTGAGGTACTGTCAGCAACAAGTGTCCTGATTGAGCCAGGTGTTGTGGATCCGACATGCAGATTGACATGCCAGAACGTGATCTTGTGGTAGTCCTGAATGTTGATGATGATGATGATGATAATGCATTCTTTTAGGCAGTGGTAAAGATGATGATATGATATTGATGATGATAATGTTCTTTTAGGCAGTGGTAAGGATAGGGATAATGATGATGATGATAATGGTGCATTCTTTTAAAGATGATGATGGTGATGATGATGATGATGATAATACATTCTTTTAGGCAGTGGTAAGGATAGGGATGATGATGATGATGATGACGATAATAACAGTGCATTCTTTTAGGCAGCAGGAATAATAGCGTAGATGATGATAATGAATAGAGATGATGATGATGGTGACAACTCCCTAGCCTAATGAGACGAATTACTTCCAGACCAGACAAGTACATCGAGACCTCCGAGCACGGTCTTGTTGTGATGAACGTCAATGAGGTGGATGCAGGCCGCTACGACTGCAAGATGGGCGGCGACATCGTGTGCTCGTACAACATCACGGTGGACGCCCATCGCTGTGCCGCACCAGCACGCACCAATGATTTCCAGAAGGTAGGGGTGATGAGGGGACTGAGGCCATTTGTAGTTAATATTGAGGAAGGAAATGACGCTTTAGGTAGTTAAGATTGAGGAAGGAAGTGATGCAATATGTAGTTAAGATGCAGGGAGGATGATGGATGGATGGATGGAAATGATGCAATATGCAGGGAGAATATATATAGATGTGCAGATTGGCCTGGGAGGAAGGTAGAGTCCCGGAGGATTGGAAGTCAGGTATAATTATTCCCTTGTACACAGGAAAAGGGGAAATAGAAGTGTGTGGTAATCATAGGGGCATTTGTCTTCTTAGTATAATAGGAAAAGTGTATGGTAGGATACTTATTGACAGAGTTAGAGAAAGAACAGAGGAATTAGTTGGAGAAGAACAGGGAGGCTTTAGGAAGGGAAGAGGTTGTGTAGATCAGATATTCATTCTTAGATCTTTAGTGGAAAAGTTTCTAGAGAAGGGAAAGAAGTTGTATGTGGCTTTCATGGATTTGGAGAAAGCATATGACAGGGTGGATAGACAAGGATTGTGGAAAGTATTAAAAATATATGGAGTAGATGGGAAGTTGTTGAATGCTGTGAAGAGTATGTATGATGGTGCTAAGGCTGCAGTGCGTGTGGATGGTGAACTAAGTGAATTTTTCTCTTTGAAGGTTGGGTTGAAACAGAGATGTGTCATGTCTCCATGATTGTTCAATCTGTTCATGGAAGGGGTAATAAAAGAGGTACAAGGTAGGGTAGTGGATGTTAGAGTGGCCCTGGTGAGAGAGGATAGTGTTTGGAAACTCCCTATACTGTTGTTTGCAGATAATACTGTGTTGTTGAGTGAAGACGAAGGGGAGCTGCAAGGCTTGGTGGATGAGTTTGGGAGTGTGTGTAAGAAACGGAATCTAAAGGTGAATGTAGGGAAGAGTAAAGTGATGGTCTTTGAGAGAGGTGAAGTCAGTGAATGTACAGTGAGGTTGGATGGTGAGGAATTGGAAAATGTGAGTACGTTTAAGTACTTGGGTAGTGTGATGAGTAAGGATGGAGGTTTGGAGGGTGAAGTGCTTGAAAGGGTACAGCAGGGAAGAAAGGTTGCTGGTTCTTTGAAAGCAGTGATAAGAAACAGGGAAGTGAGCATGGAAGTGAAAAAGTTACTACATGACAGTATTGTGATACCAACTCTAATGTATGGAAGTGAAACTTGGACATTGTTGGAAGGACACAAGTCTAGAATGAGAACAGTGGAAATGAGTTATTTAAGAGGAGCCTGTGGAATCACATGGAGAGACAGGCTGACGAATGAGGATATAAAGGAACGTTGTGGTGTGGATGTGGATGTGATAGGAAGTGTTATGAGGAACACACTGAGGTGGTTTGGCCATGTGGAGAGGATGGAGGGTGTGAGACTGACGAAGAGAGTGTATGTGAGTGAGGTGGAGGGGGGAAGAGGGAGGAGGAGGCCGAGGATGAGATGGAAGGATAGGGTGGAGAGGTATATGAGAGAGGGGGGTGTGAGTTGGGAGCAGGGCATTGAAATGGCGGGGGACAGGGCGACGTGGAGGCAATTTGTTTGTGGCCACCCCAAACAGGATTGAGGCGTCTGGCAATAGATAGATAGATAGATAGATGGTAAAAGCCCGTGTAATTCTATGTTTTTCACTTTTTTCAACAATGATCAATGACGAACTTTAATGTGTGTTTCCCACCTTTAATGTCATATCGTTTCATGTGTGAATCAGTATCACGTGTGAATCAATTTATTTATGTGTGCTACTTCATCTCCCCTTATACCAGCAAGTTCCATTAATTTTTTCTGAGTTGCATTTTTCTATCCCCCGAAATGTTTCCTGAATTTTATCACAATTTTGTGTGTGTCCCAGCAAATTTAGAGCTCATTTGATGAAGCTACATATTTATCGTTTTTGCTCTAAGAGATGCAATTTTTAGCATCGGTTCAGTAGAATGGTTTTGAATTACACGTAAAGCAGGTATTCTCAATGTGCTCAGTCTGCTGATGTGGGTGTGTATGTGGCAGTGTGAGTAAGAAACGAGTGAGTGGAAAAGGAGTATTATACGAATAGGGGCCATCCTGTACAGTACTTATCATTAAACCGTAGGTGGTTTAGTACGTACATATACTCACTTTGAAGCACATCACTCAAGGTTTAGTACATATACTCACTTTGAAGCACATCAATCAAGGTTTGGTTCATACATATACTGTAGGGTGTTTAAAAATCCTGCTTGGTCCGCTTAGCTGTCAGTTCTCGGAAATCGTTACAAAATAGAGGAAATCGTTGCCCAGATTGCAAGGAGGATTTATATGCAATACTGCCCACCTACCCAACCATGACAGGTAACTATAAACTAAGTGTCTACCAGGAACGGGTAGAGAGAGAGAGAGACTGATACTGTGATGCATGGCTGGGAGGGGGAGTGGGGGGCAAAAGTTAAAAGAGAAGTGGAAGATAAAGTGGAAGGAAGGAAGGAAGGAAAGGAAGGAGGGATGGAAGGAAGGAATTAAAGGTACAGAGGCAAGTGTATGATGCCAGCCCCATAGACAAACAAACATTAATAAGTACATTGCATTACAGGTGTACAGTGACTGGTGCCATGAGTTTGAGAAGTACAAGTTAGCAATGAAGACATGGGAGAGGAAGCAGGCAGTGAGTACCATTATTATTATTATATTTTTTTTCTTTTTACTTCCTGTGGGTGAATTAGTTATGACTTCGCTCTGCTGTTTCGTGGCTTGCTTTACTAACGAGGCACTCTGGAAGACAACTTCAGAAATGCTAGACGTGAGGAAGAGAAGAACAGGATTAGTTATAAAGCTTAAGTCAAAGGGAAAATTGGAGTAAATTTGAAGCCAATATAATTAAGAATAATAATAAGTATGATAACAATACCACTGCTATTACCAATTATATAATCTTAATAAGAATAGTAGTAGTAGTAATAAAAATATAATAATGATAATAATAATAATAATAGTACTATATTTTAACTGTACTGTATGACGAAACAGAGGAAGGAAAACCAAAAGAATTAAAAAAATAATCCATACACCAGAGTACAGGTGTCTTCCATTCATAATAATTAAAAAAATAAATAATAATACCGTTATAATAGTAATAAATGTTCAGACAGTAGCAGAACATCATTATAAGAGCAGAATTTAAGACTATATATGTAGATACACATTTTCAAGATGTTGGAGAATCAGATGGCATATAAATCTAACTCTTTGTCATGTCAGTGTTTGGGGAGCTGTCTCTCGGAGCATCTCATATATGTGATGGCAACTTCGTATCGTGTGTTTTTTTTTTTCCTCCAAGTGTTAGGAAGAAGGAACCAAAGGCCAGGAACCCACAAGATAGTGATGCTATTTGTGTGTTAGGGCTGCTCCCAGTTCTCTTGGCCGTTATTCTCTCTGACAAGGGAGTATGTTTTCACCTGTTTGTTTGTCTGTTAGCAGGGTTACTCAAAAACGAAAAGAGAGATTTGGACCAAATATGGTGGGTCCCGAGGAACAATTGGTCAACTTTTGGAACTGATTCGGATTGTAATACAGATTCTGGATCTGGAAGAGTGGTTTGGAAATTACATTGCCCTTGTCGGAAAGATGTGCTCCACTGGGTGTCCCTCTAATTATATTAATGAATTTACTTTGTCTTTTATGCTATGGGTTTCCCCTTTGGCTTATTTTTCCCATTTGTGTGTTATGGTTACTACTAATTCTTTATTGCTTGTACCTTATTTTATGGTTTTACTTGATCTTATTACATGCTATGGTTGCTTGGTACTGCTTTATTTTTAATTTTATTTTTTTTATGTGGTGACTTTGAGTGTTATGACTGCTACTAATCATTTATGGCTTTATGTTATGTCTGTGTTATGGCTGTGTGATGGGTTTTCTTTAATGTGTGATAACTATTTATGTTATGCCTACCACTAATTCTTTATGGTTTTATTTTATCTTATTTGTGGCTTTACTTTATCTTATTTATGGCTTTACTTTATCTTATATGTTATGGCAGCTTGCTATAGTCTAATGGCTTCTCTTTATTATATGATGGCTCTTTATTTAACCCCAAGGCTGCAGTGGTCCTAAACATTTTCTGTGTCCGTGGTGCAGGAAAACCGTGTTAAAAAATGTGTTTTATCATGTTTGACCCTGGTACCCAACCAAACATGATAACATTTTATTCCGACAAAGTGTATACTCCACATTTTTTTTTTTTTTTTTTTTTTTTCCCAATGAATGGAGGAAGAAAAAACAAAGTAAAAAAAAAAAAATGATGATTCGTGACCCACTCATCAAGCATAAGCATCCGGTATACGTGAAAAATGACTGAAAAGTTCACCATATTTCTCGCGTCTTGAAGGTATGGTGCAGTCTACCAATTGGCGTTTCCGGAGTGCTATATGCAGCCGAGGGGTTAATTCTTTATTGTGTATTGAGTGTATTATGTGTTCCTAATTCTTTACACTTTATCATGTCCTTTTTACGTGTGGTAGCTGCTTGCTATTTGTTTTCTTTCTGTAAAATCTACTGTCTTCTACCTATTCCCTGTGGCTTTTCTTTAGTGTATGAGGATTTAAATTTGTACATATAGTCCCCATTATGGGTTAGAAGTGTACCTTACCTGAAAATGTAACAGCTGTTTGCATACAGTTTAGGAGTGCATAGTAAGTGTGGGGTATAGTTGTAGCAGTAGCGGATTCTGTTTAAATGATTTCCACAAATAAATCCACATAATTCTGCATGACCTGATTCCACAAACGAATTCCACAAACAAATTCTGCTAACGAATTTTGCACAAACAAATTCCATACCAATTAATCATAATGAATTCCATGTAATTGAATTCCACATACAGTAAGTGGTTCACCCCAAAAGCCTGTCTCCACCTGATACATCTAAGCTTATTCCGACATAACTCCACACTCCCCTATCAAACAACTGTGAAGCAAAAAGATAAAAAGATGGTATGAAAAGCAGCTGTTATAAAGATTTAAGTCTCTCTCTCTCTGTCTCTCTTTCTTTCTCTCTCTTCCTGTCCATAACTGCATGTGGTGCTTTTTTGACTTTGGTGCAGTTGTAGTTTGAGATGAGGCATGGGAAACTACAACAATTTTGAACCTACCCAACAATTTTGAACCTACAACAACAGGTTTGAACCTACCCAACACTTATGAAACTACACTAACAATTTTGAACCTACACCAACAGTTTTGAACCTTCATAAACAATTTTGAAACCACACCAAGCAGTTTTGAAACCACACCAACAGTTTTGAATCCACATCGACAGTTTTCACAGCCCATACATATATTTCATGGTAAGTTATTGTTAGACTTCATGTTAAAATAAATTGACCAGTTAGTCAGGATGAAGTTTCTCAGTTTTGCATAAAAGCTTTCTGGAATTATATTTGTTTCACTTAAAGTTGTTTAATATAATTGTCCATAGTATTCATTTTATTTATTATTATTATTGTTATTATTATTATTATTATTATTATTATTATTATTATTATTATTATTTTAAAGTTACATAAAGCCAGAAATGAAAATAATGATATTCAACATTTCACTGATAGACAGATATAGGCAGATAGATAGATAGATTGATATATTAAAGCCAGAAATGAAAATAATGATATTCAACATTGCACTGAATGATAGACAGATATAGATAGGCAGATAGATAGATAGATTGATATATTAAAGCTAGATATGAAAATAATGATATTCAACATTTCACTGAATGATAGACAGATATAGATAGGCAGATAGATAGATAGATTGATACATTAAAGCCAGATATGAAAATAATGATATTCAACATTTCACTGAATGATAGATATAGATAGGCAGATAGATAGATTGATAGATAGTTGTGTGAAATATAACCTGTATTAAAGCCATAAGCATCTCCGTTAACTGGCATCCCTTGTCCCTCCCAGCAATGTGCCAGCCGGAACAACATCAGCCAGCAGAACAGCCACCCCAACGACATCTACGCCAGGAGTAACCCGTTTGTCTGATCTACCAAACGGGGACGTATTTCCAAACGCCGTGTGGGGGCGTGACCAGATTATTCTCCTTCCCTTCAGTGGTCAAGGTCTTGCCTGTCGTTATATATTAGAAACAAGTATATAATTGAGAAAAAAAAAAGTATGGTAGAGCTTCATAGATCTTTTCCGATCATGTTATTTTAGCTTCCAGACTGATTGCTTGCTGATTAAAATGCATGTATTTTCTGGGACAAAAAAAGGAAGATTTCTGAATAATAGTGACTGAAAAAAGAAGGAAATTTCTTGGCAACATTGACTGATAGAGAAAAACGAAAATAAAAACTTCTTCAATAATAGTGACTAAAAACAAGAAGGAAAAACACAGGAATATTTGTCAACAACAGTGAATTAAAAAACAGGAATATTTCTCAACAACAGTGAATTAAAAAACAGGAATATTTCTCAACAACAGTGACTAAAAAAACTGGAATATTTCTCAACAACAGTGACTGAAAACAAGGAAGGAAAATCTCTCAGTGATAGTGGAAAGAAAAGGAATATTTCTCAACAACAGTGACTGGAAAAAAAAAGGAAAATTTCACAACATTAATGACTAAAAACGAACACGGAAAATTTCTCAGTGATGGTGACTTAAAAAGGAAAATTTCTCAACCATAGTGACTGAAAACAAAAAGGAATATCTCTCAGCGCTAGTAACTGCAAACCTTCCTGCGTCAAACCACCGCCAGACCAAAACACCTGTACAGTTAGAGTAGGATTTATGCTTTGAATTACGAGTACAGTAACTTCAGCTTGTACACAGCATCAGTGACCCCATTGCTGTGACATCAAAATAACTCATATTTCCTGTTATGGGAATGACATAAAAAAAAGTGTGACATCAGAAGAATAACCCATGGATACCGTATTCCTTGCAATGGCAGTTAAATTTTAAAAGCTAAGAGCCAGTCAGCATACGCAAAAATAATATATATTTCATGTTATAAGAAATATCATGTAAAAATGAGAAGATGCATACAGAAAAACTACCCATGAATATTCCACGTCTTGATAAATTTGCTTATTAATAAACGGTGAGCAGTAGTGTACGGAAAAACATCTGTGTAGATAATCCTTGGAATGATAGTTAAGAGTATGAAAGAAGACTCACAAATATTTCTTACGATGAGAATCAGGCTTACGGAAGAAGCGCCCATGTTTATTCCTTTTTACGAGAATTAAAGTTTACTGGGAAAACAATCCACAGATGATCTTTGTAATGAAAATGAAGCTTATGGAAAAATGACACAGAAATATTCTTTGTTTTGAGAATTAAGCGCAAGGAAAAACGATCCACGTTCCTGTCACGAGAAACAAGTTGACCATATAAACACTCTCAAAAATATTCCTTGCTACGAGAATCAAGCTTACGTAGAAGAAGATGCCTTGGAAATTACTTGTTTATGAGAAATAAACATACGGAAAAACGACCCAGAAGTATTTTTTATTACGAGATATAAGCTTACTGAGAACTGACCCACAAGTTATTCCTTCTTACAAGAAATAAGCTTACCGGTACGTAAAAATGACCCAGAAATATTCCTTGTTACGAGAAATACTATAAGCTTATGGAAAAATGACCCAGAAATATTCCTTCTTACGAAAAATAAGCTTAAGGAAAATTGACCCAGAAATATTCCTTGTTACGAGAAATAAGCTTACCGAGAAACCGACCCACAACTATCCCTTGTTACTAGCTTACTTGAACAGGCAGCTTGACCATATTACTCCAGTAAAAATCAGGGTACCATTATGTCTTCAGTTTCTCTCGCCACTCCAGAAGGAAGGCCGGCCACGCGGAGAACGGGTGGCCATGCAGAAGACGAGTGGCCATGCGAGGAACGGGTGGCCACGTGGAGGAGAATGGGTGGCCAAGTTTTCGTCCAGTGCCAGGGACAATCGGGGACGGGCATTATCGCTTTGGTGTCGTACAGCGGGTCCTTGTTATGTGTAGACTGTTCTGTGTTTCCCCTCTGATTTTAATTCCTCGTTAAATTATAGAAACATTGCCAGATAAAGTTTCTGTGTTACCAGTACTTGTAAAACTGAAGTGACTTAGTTTCAAAGCCTATTTAGTTTCTTTGCTACTTTTAAAGACAGTTTTACTTAGTTTCTTTGCTACATATAAAGCTAAATTTACTTAGTCTCAAAGCCAATTTTACTTAGTTTCTTTGCTACTTATAAAGCCAAATTTACTTGATTTCAGAGTCTGTTTTACCTACTGTTTTTGCTACTTATAAAGCGAAATCTACTTAGTTTCATTGCTACCTTAAAACGGATTTACATTTCATTGCTACTTGTAAAGGCACAGTTACTTAAATTCCATTCCTACTTACATATATATATATTTTTTGACTTCCCTTAATTTCAATGCAACCTTAACAGCTGAGTTAACAGTCCCTCTCAAGTTATTAAATGAAATAAGTAGAAATAGTTTTGATATTTAGAACACATAACGATGCAATAACATACTGTACATAACAAGAACAATTAGAACATGACTAGATAATAACACACAGAACGAGGACCATTAGAACTCACAACAAGATAACACACAGAACAAGGACCAGTAGAACACACAGCAATAACGCACATAACAAGGACCGTCTGTAAACGCTTGAGTGAGCAGCAGATCTACAGAAACCGAGAGCTGTGTTTCGAGTGTGCGTGAGTCGAGTGGATCGCCAGAAACTGAGGAGAGAGAAAGTTTTAGTTGAAAGCAAGCCTCGGTGAGACTTGGACTTCCAGACAAATCCGAGAAGAGGCTTAATTCTTTTTTTTTCTTTGCCGTTCATTGTGTGATACGGACGCACTTAGTGATATATAAACATCCCCCCAAAACTCGATGGAATGGTGCATTTTTACGGAAAAGAAGGTTCCTGCTAGGCACATAGAGCGATGGTGGTGGTGGTAGTGATGGCTGGAGGTAATCTATTTATTTTCATCTCTATGGAATGAGGAAGAGGAAGAAGTGGAATTTAAGAGAAAGATGTGGAAATTGAAGAAGATGTAGAATTTAAAAGGAAGATGTGGAGATTAAAGAGGAAGATGTGGAAAGTAAAGAGAAGAGGTGGTATTTAAAGAGGAAAATGTGGAATTTAAAAAGGAAGGTGTGGAATTAAAAGAGGAAAGTGTGGAATTAAGGTAAAAGATGTGGAATTTAAGAAGCCTGTGGAAAGAAAATGCATTGTTTTGGATTTTTTTCTTCTTATTTAGGGCATTTACTGTATTATTATTATTATTATTATTATTATTATTATTATGATTGTTATTATTATTATCATTATTATTATTATTATTATTGTTATTATTATTACTATTATTATTGGGAAATGAGAAAGAGAAGAAGTGGAATTTAACAGACTCAGACAGCCATTGAAAAAGATGTGCATTTAAAAAAAAAGTGTATTTTTTTTTCCCACTTCATTTTAGGGCATGTAGTGATTATTCTTACGATCTTAAATCCTTCGTAAGTGTAATTCATCCGTCTCGTTAATCCGATAGTCTTTGATTTTGTTCTTGCTACTTTCAGGAGGTTTTATATGAATTTGAAAAAGGCCTCTTGTATTGAAGGGGTTGAAGAAAACTTATGTTAATCCCTCCAGTTTCAAAATGGCTAAAAAACAATGATACACACACACACACACACACACACACACACACACACACACAATGATCAAAAATTCTTTCATGGAAGGCCTTCATATTGATGAGGTAGTAGCAGTAGTAATAGTAGTAGTAGTAATAATAGTAGTAGTAGGAGGAGTATTTGTTATAGTAGTAATAGTAGTTGTAGTATTTGTAGCAGCCCCAGGATCATCTGAATTGCAAACCCAGTGGACTGCAGGCTGAAATTGCCCTTCTCCTGCAGTCTGCCATCATCCTTTTTGGGGATAGGGAGGGAGTTGAGGGATGTTTGTATAACCAGGCAGGCCCTCCACCTGGTTATATCACTGCCACCACATGAAGGCATCCCCCACTGGCATCTTTGCTCTCTCTCTCGCTCTCTCCCTCTCTCTCAGTAATTATAGTACTCTATGATTGTAGCAAGGATAAAACGAGGAAGACGTCTGTTGTAACGAGGTGGTTGAAAGGCCATTAGATTGGGATTTATAACAGGCATTTATTATTTTTGGGGGTGATAAGTTAGTCTACAAATCTGTCTGTCATATTGTTATCTGCCTGTCTATATGTATCTGTCTGTCTGTCTAACTATCTGTCTGTTGCCAGACACCTTACTCCCAGAAGGAGTGATTAGTTTGTGGCCACCCATTACGGGATGAAGATGTTTGACAGTAGATAGATAGGCAGACAGACAGATAGATAAGCAGACAGATAGATTGATAGATAAACAGACACAGACATAGATAGACAGAGTTAAATTTGTCATCCCCATAAATCCTAATATTTTGTAAGCTTGTTCAAACTACCTCTGCCTCTTCTTTATTGCTGTATTGTTAAGAGAAGCTAAGTAAGGAATATTAAGGATACCAACTGATATCAGGAAAGCTCCATCCACGTACATACAGAGAGTCTTCATTTTATGTCACCTTTCATTATATTTTATTATTATTATTGGATACGTTTATGTGAAGCTACAGAGCGTGGTGAATTATTTTGGCATATTTGATAGAGCCAGGATTCTGGGGGCTTGAATGATGAGTGAATGGAAGCGTGGCCCATTGGATTGGGCAAATTTGGGCTGTCTGGACATTGCTACTCCTCACCCTGCTCTAGGGTGGAAAAGGAGGTCTGGATGCTGACGATGATGATGATGATGATTTTTATTATTATTGTCACTCATCTTTAAGTGTCACAACCATAGATGATGATGATTTATTAGTACAGTGTATTCGTATTGTTATTATTGTCATTCTCATCTTAAATGTCAGGACCAACTTGCATAGCCTGGGTTCCTACGCTTCTCATGGGGCAACACTGGATTAGATGAGGAATGAATGAATTATTATTATTATTATTATTATTACATTACATTCATAGTAAAATGCCTAAAAATTGCCTATTATATTTCCATTGCCGACTGTAAACCTGATTTGCATTCTGCCAGAGTGGGATCCTTGATGTGGTGGCACTGATATAATTTGGCAGTGGAGCTGCCTGGTTATACAAACGTCCCTCAACTCCCTCCCTATCCCCTGAAAGGAGGAATGTGGACTGCAGGAGAGAGGCATCTTCATCCTGCAGTCCACTGGGTTCACGTTGAGATGAGCCTAGGATTGACGTTTGTTAGTAGTAGCAGTGGTAGTAGAAGTAATAGTAGATGTAGTAGTGGTAGTAGCAGTAGTAGTAGTAGTGGTAGCAGTAGTAGTAGTAGTAGTAGTACCCCCAATTTACAGATTAAGTTACATGGGAAAAGAAGAAAATTAAAATTTTGAGGACAGCAAAATTGAAATGCACTCGGCACGTTAAATTTCGAAATGTGTATTGAATGTGTTGCTATTTATGGAGATTTTTGGATACATTTCTGTTTATGGAAAACTTTAAAATATTTTAAAAGACGTGCATAATTTATAAAGCCGACTGTCCTCCAAATCTTGTAATATATCAGAGATGCTTTTGAAAATTGTCAAAAGTCTTGTAATATATCAGGGATGGTTTAAAAAATTGTAGGAAGTTTCGTAATATATCAGGGTTGCTTTTCAAAATTTTGAAAAAAAAAAGAAAAACACAGTGCTGAAAAAATTGGCAGAAATTGTTAGGTCAGTTGTATAGATAGCAATGGATCTTTAATAGGCAGTTATTTTTTTGTGTTTCCATTTGTTTTTGTAATTATCGACTTAATTGCCAAAAAAAAAATAATAATTTAAGAAAAGGCCACATATAATGGAGACTGTCTGTACTTAAATATTTTGTGGTTCCTTGAGAGAGGGAGGGAGAAAGAGTTGGATTGTTGTTACTGGAAGCATAGTGAGTGAGGGACGTGTGTGTTGGGGATGTCTACTTCACACTACTCTTGCCTTCTCCTGTTGATTTTATTCAGCTTAGACCTTATTAAATTTATGTACTGGAAACTCCCTTAAATCGGACTTCTGTTTGTCGAGAACCTCCACCAATTTGAAAATCCCCAAACTGAAAATTCCCTTAAGTTCGAAACTGTTAAGTCAGAAACTCGTAAATCAGATGCAGTTCTGACACTATTTTTGTGTTTTTTTTTTTTTTTTTTTTTTTTTTTTTTTTTTAGTAGTACTGTACATGGCCATTCTACAAGGAAAAATAATAATCTTCCCAAATAGCCACCCAGAAGGGATTTACTATTATTATTTTTATTATTTTCACATTTTTGAGATATAGCAGAAAAATTGTCATTCCCTCCACTGATAGGGTGGTCACAGATAAGGCAGATTTATAAAGCCAGATTTGCAAATAAGTCAGACAAGCTTAAGCTCCAATTAGTCCAGCTTAGGGAGGTCTGACTGCTTGAACTCTTTGATCTGGAGAGGGTATATATACTGTAGTTTAGCCTTAACAAACCCCTTCAGTTCAAGAGAGATGTTAAGCTGAGTAAAATCCTCTGGTGCTAGGTAGAGTAAACTGAAATGGACGCCACCCAGCCTCACAGGGTTAATCCTATCGGTTTTCATATTATTTTTATGGCTAAGGGCATCGTGATAGAGGGAGGCCAAGCGTTACAAAGGTGTGGGGTAAACAGTAGGGTGATGTATGGACGAACACTTCTTTTATACAGGAAAATGTTTTAGAATTGTCATGTAATATACACATACTTGATGGAACATTCCCGAAAGGTGATCGGCACTTGAGTGAGAGTGGACGTTGGGGAAGAGAGATTATGAGTTTGATTTAATTATTGTGAAGAAAGATTTTTGACTTGCAAGGACAAAAAAATTAATTTGATTGTAAGAAAGTTGTTTTTTGTATCTTCTCACAGGGACAAGAAGAATGCTGGCTACTTGCAAGCATTCTGCATTTATATTTACAGCATTGCTCATGAAGTTCGTCCTTTAATTATATAAATATATATATACTGTATATATAAGGATGTATACTGTATATGGCTACACACTTTTCTACACCACACCAACACAAGACACACAGCCTTCACCCGCCCAGAAGAATTATATCAATATCTGGATATGTTGTTGTTGTATGTCCCTCGGCTCCATTACCAGCACAAGATACAACAGCACACCGTCACTCATCAGTCTTCTTTCCACCTCAGATGGCTCCATACTGAGTGACAAGTCTAATAGTTGCCTGTAACCCAGGAAACCATTTATAATGCTGGGTGGTAACATTAGAAGTAAATAATGTGGCAGGGTGGAGCCTACTATGTTGCCCAGTCAACTGGGGAGAGAGATGCAAATGCAGCATCCATCCAGGAACCAAACCCCCACAACCTTCCCTGCACCTGGCTTTGGTGAGGTGTTGTTTACTACTAGGAAGCATATGTTCACTGCACACAGTGGCCCTGCAGGGGCAGTTGCTTGCCTGTGGTTGATGGGTCTGCTTGGCCAGACAGGCTGGAGTAACTTAAGAAGGGCACAAAGTACTGTATTGTACAACTTGAAAACAAGCCACTCTGACCTTATTGTAATGCAGCCTGTCACACTGCAACACACTTCTCCACCTCATGCATCAGACTTTTACAAAACAGTCAGTTATGCAACATAACCTCGGCAAAAGACATTAGGGAGCACCTGGCTGAAGTGGCTGGTGTCCTGCAGTCCATCGGGTTTACCAGCTGGTGAACCTGGGGCCACAGCAACAACAGCAGTGCCATCTATGGGTATAATTCTTCTATTTAAACAATTTCCAGGACTTAGGAACTAAGACCTCTTGTACACAAGCCTCTTGCCCCTCTGTAGTGCTGATCCTCTCACCACAACACTGTACTCATCCAAACAACACACACACACACACACATACACACACACACACACACCTTAAACTATTATAAAAGGTATATGGGAGGGCCCAGGTAAAGGGACTGGATTTTTGCAGTCCATTGGGTCATAAGAAGAACAAGAAGAAGAACAGCAACAACAGTAACAAGAACAGAAACAGCAGTAACAAAAACAGCAACAACAACAAGAACAACAGAATGACAAGAATAGCGGCAACAGCAGTAACATCAAATACGACAACAACACAGCGTCAAAAGAAAATGGTTACTCATACACAGCGTTTATATGTACTGCCAGTTGATATTATTAGTTGACATTGCAGTACTGTATTTGTGATTATCATGTAGTTTTAAATTTATGATTGCTCTTCATTGTTGCAGTACATAATAGAATGCTTAGTTAATTTTTTGATAACCTATGCTTTGTAAATAATATTGTACTGTGCAGTGGAAAGGATGTTTATATGTTTGGTTGAAGTAGCGAATACTGAATATGAAAAACATGACGTAAACATTCACTTAAAGTTACTGCTGCCAGAAAACCTGTCTGAATTGCACTTTTAAAAATCTGTTCGATCTTTTATTAATTTATTTATTTTGTAAGCAGGTACATTAAGCAAGAGTACGAGATAGATGAGTTCAGAGTTTGAATTTCATTTATAAGTTTCTGACTCATATGACTGAGTAAAACCATCTTGCTTGTACCAGAACAAAATACCAGAGTTGTCTTAATCATGAGAGGGGGTCAGGGGTACCAATATCAACACTGCGGCTCCTATGACTCACAATAAAATCGTATGACATTAGCTGGAAAATAAATACTGGAGTTTTTCCCTACCATGATAGGCTTAGGTCTTTCATTTTGTTTAAGTCCTCTCAGTAAGTTTGTGAGAGAGACTGATGGATTCTAAATGTTCTCCAGTTCTCCTAATGTTCTTGTAAAGTTCTTCTAACATACTCTTGGTCTTCTAATGTTCATCTAATATTGTCTGGCTATTTTAATATTCTTCTAAAGTTCTTCATACATTCTCTGGCCCTTCAAAAATAATTATAAAGCTCTTCTAATGATGTTCTAGTGTTCTCTGGCTTTCCTAGTGTTCTTCAGCTCTTCTAATCCTCTTCTAATGATGTTCTGTTCTTCAAAACATAGCTCCCCTTTTGGGAATGTTCCAGTTCACATGCCGATCCACGCTAATCATTTTTTTTTTCTGTCCTGTGATACGCGCCAATTTTGTAAGACTCGTCAATGAAGAAATATTGCTCCATTAAAAAAAAAAATAAAAAAAGAGCAGGACCAGGAGGCACAAATGCACGTATGGTCAATTCCTTGTTGTATCTCGGGTGTTGATTTGCAGGAAGGACAAGGAGGCTGTTGAATCTTCCTCCATCCCGGGCTTTTGATTTGCAGGAAGGACAAGGAAGCTTTCAAATCTTCCTCCATTTCATGTTTTGATTTGCAGGAAGGACAAGGAGGCTCTCAAATCTTCCTCCGTCTTGGTTTTTTATTTCAAGGAAGGTCACGGAATCTTTCAAATCTTCCTCTGTCTTGCATTTTGATTTGCAGGAAGGACAAGGCTGCTTTCAAATCTTCCTCCGTACCCTGTTGTAACTTCATAAATCTTGGTTATGGGACGAACATCGATTCACGAGTTGTTTATTTCCATGTGTCCGGACACATTGGAGGTCATAGGCAGTAGAAAATAGACAGTTCCAAAGTTGACCTGTTGCATACATGACAGACTGGGGTTAACGGTTAACTCTTGCATTAGAGAGTTGGACAGAAAAGGGATGAGAGTTTTTCGCTAGACAGGTGCTGTGCACCCACCTTAGTGGTGGAGGAATGCACGCAGACAGTTCATAGGAGCATTGACCATTGAAGTAGCGATAGAAAAGAGATAAAGATGCAACAGTGTGGCAAAGAGTCAGAGGTTGAAGGGAGCCAGTTAGAGGAGGAGAGTTAATGAGACACAAAGCCTTTGACTTGTTGAGGAGAGTTGTATGTGGGGTGCCTCACCACACAAAACGTGCTCTCAATACGGGCAAATAAAACCTGTCTATAAAGTCATGAGAGGGGGGTGTGAGCTGGGGGAAGGGGGCAGTGAAATGGCGGGGGACAGGGCGACATGGAAACAGTTTGTTTATGGCCACACTTTCCGGGAATAAGGCGTCTGGCAATAGATAGATAGATAGACAGAAAGTCAACAACTGTGCTCCTGTGAAATCATATGTGAGTTGCAACAGGGAATTGATCGTCAGCGTTTTTGGGAATTCCGGGCCAAGTTAGTAACACTTTGATGTAATTAAAAATGAAACTGTACATAGTGAGTGTGTAATGGCGGCTTTGTTTGAGTTATTAGGACTTGTTAATTTCTTTATTGGGCAGAGTTTGGTTTGTATCTCATTCTGTCATGCTTTTTTTCAGGCTCTCAATAATGATGATGGTGATAATAATGATGGTGATGATGATGATGGTGGTGGTGGTGATGATGATGATGATGATGGCCATAATGATGGTGGTGATGGTGATGATGATGATGATGGCCATAATGATGGTGGTGATGGTGATGATGATGATGATGATGATGATGGCTGTGATGGTGGTGATGATGATAATGATGATGATGGATTTTTGATGGTTAGGGTCATCTAGACAGGACAACTGTTTTGGTGGCAATATCCTCATCCAATAATGTGAAGCCTCTTAACACCTATACCTTACCAACTTATTTTTTTTACATCTGGTACCAAAACATTTTTTCCTCTGGTATTTATGCAGTCTTTGTCTATATAAATTCCAGCTCATTAATTTATTCTTCTCTGGTATTAATGGAATCTTTACCAATTAAAAAAAGTATATAGATTCATATTCTTTGCCATATATTTTTTATTTCGTCTGTTTCTCTATTACCAGACGCCTCAATTCCATAAGGGGTGGCCACAAACAAATCACCTTCATGTTGCCCAGATCCCCGCCATTTAACTGCCCTGCCCCCAGCTCACACCCCTTCACTCTCATATATCTTGCCACTTCTTCCCCCCACCTCTTCCCCCCCTTCCCTCTCCCCCCCTCCACCTCACACACATACTCTCCTCGTTAGTCTCTCACTCCATCCTCTCCACATGGCCAGACCACCTCAGTGCATTTCTCATAATGCTTTATTTCATGTCAACAAATTTCTATTATTTTTTGCATCTGTAGCATTTATTATTATTATTATTATTATTATGATTACCATTACAGTCATCATTATTGTCATCATCATTATCATCATCATATTTGCCTGAGAGCCACATAAACAAGGGTACCAGCCAACATGCTTCTTCTGGGTTGTGAACAGATAGCTACAAATATAACACTTGTAGCAGGTGTGTGAGTCTGTGCTTTATATAGACTTATGTTATATTAAGTATGCTCTATTGGCAGTATGTCCTTCACTCTAAGCATACTAGTTGGGTGATATACTTTTTAGTTTTATTTTGACTATATTCATTTTACTCTAACTTGGGCCAAAATTGCCATATCTCCATCTTGAATGCTAAACTGTAATATAGATTAATACTAAAATATGTTGCCTGTCATGAAGAAGTGCTGTGAGAAAAATGTAGCACCATAGCATTGTAGAATATGTTGCCAGTCACGAGGAAATGCTATGGAAAGGATGTAGAGCCATAGCATTGTCTTTTTCCGCCACTGATCAACGTGAAATAAGCTGCAAAAAGGCAAAAATCTGGGCCAATTTAGAGTGAAAGGAGTATAGTACCAGATGACTTTGTTCAGCATAGAAATCTGTTGTAATTAAATGGTTGTTGATGGTTGTATGAGGGGACTCCGGGAGTAACTCAAAATGTGCCAAAATTGAAATAGAGAAAATGGAGGGTGGAATACGGATTTTTGGATTCTTTATGCCTACTCCAAATGTACCAAAATTGAAATACAGAAAGTGGAGGATGGGATATGGAATTTTGTACACTTGGCATCTACTTCCAGTTTGTTGAAATTGAAGTTGAGAAAGCGGAGGATAGACTGTGGAATTCTGGATTTTCAGGGCCTTCGAAGTGTTGCCACAAAATGCGCTGTGGAGAGCTCTGAAGGTGCCATCATTTAGTGTCATTTATAAAGGCTCCAATATGCTCCTCCTTTGCCCCGCTCCCTCACTCACTCACACTCTCCTAGTCAGTATTTCCTCTTGTTCATTTTTGAAACCCCCAACATGCTTATATGCTTCAGCCCCAGTCACCTAAGTGCAACTCTTCTTGCAGCTTAATCTCTAGCAGTCTCTCTGCTTAGTCCCTTATCCTTGAGGTCACTCTCTATGACTTCATGACCTCATCCTAGGTCATTTTCAGTCTGCCTCTTGCATCCCAACCCTCAGCGTTCAAACCTCTCACCCTCTGCACCCAGTTGTCATCCTCTATCCTCCCCACCTGCCCAAACCATCTCAAATGTACCCTTCCTCATTACAACACTAATACATTCAAGTCCCATCCTTCCTCCCAAACCATCTCAGTGTACCCCATCTTACCACAACACCAACACAATCAGGTCCCATCCTTCCTCCCAAACCATCTCAATCTATCCCTCCTCATCACAGTACCAATATATTCTAGTCCCATCCTTTCAACTCTTCAGTATATAAACAGTACATGTCAGCTGTCAATTCCAACAAAACATTTCAACCCCTCAGCATTCACAACATTTTCTTAGTTTGAATTTGGTACATTTGAATTTCCTGCTCGGAGCTTCTCATACATAGCCAGTAAAGTTTGAAAATACCTAAGCCGAATAGAGTCGTGTGGAGATGAAGGGCGGTATTCTGGTGTGGATAGGAAGCTTACAAACACCTTTTCCTTACTGATTTATTTATGATTCTGCTCTGCTAATTTATTCCATTGTGTTATTCATGCAATCAAAGATGTAAGAGTGAAAGAAAAAGGCAGATATTAATGTGTAGTTTGGAAAATAAATCATTAAGGAAGAGGTGTTAGGGAGCCACTTTACGTGACGAGAATACAGGCCGAAGAATAAAATAGAGTACATCACCCAAGCGGTTAAATACTCCTTAGCCACTTACTAATTGACAATGTTGCACTTAAGAGTTCTCTGATGGTATAACCGATGAGGCAACAGGTTCAAAAGTGCTGTAGTGAATGTTTCCCTGTTAGTACAAAATTCGTCTTTAGCTGTTCATTTTTATTTCTCCAAGGAAGAAGGAACCAAAGGCCAGAGCCCACATTTTATTCTTCCCTCGAAGATAAGGCAAGAAAACAAGATAACAGCCAAATTCAAGATCCGTTTTTCCTTATCTTTCTTACTGGTGGTGGAGAGGGAGGCCTTCATGCGGTGGCACTGATTTCAACTAGGTAGCTTAACTGCCTATCTGTTTCCCTATCCCCCGAAAGGTGGATGGTGAACTGCAGATCAGGTTGAGCTTGCAGTCCACAGGGTTCATGTTTTGGTTGGAACTGGGGCTTTACTACTACTACTACTACTACTACTACTACTACTACCACAGCCCATCACAACAATAGGTCTCCCTAAAATAAATTTATGGTGAGGTAGCAAAAATAAAATAGACATGTATTCAAACACAAGAGGTCAACAAGCCAAGAAAATGGAATCTGTTGCCCAGGAAGGTGGCTATTCACAGTTGACTAATCAGAGGACGCTTAAGTGACGTATTTTTCTATATAACTGAATTTACAGGAAAGGCCAATATATTTATACTTTCATTTAACAATATTTATACTTTCATTTAACATTACACTCGGTTAGATTTATCCTTAATTGCATTTACTTATCGATATTTTGCAGAGATATTTAAGTTTTTGTAACTCAAAATTGAGGTTTAAGACTTGCTTGTATGCTATAATATAGGAGTTTTTAATGTGAAATATTCCTGTAAAATAAATTTTTTTTTGTAATGGTGGTTTGTATATTCCTCTGAATTATTGGTGTGGGATAATTAATTGCCATATACAATAATGTGGTAGGTGGTGGCGACCATCATCCACTCACTTGATGCAGTGCTACCTACTTCCTAGGTGACTCTACACTGAGTGACAAGCCTAATGGTTTTCTGTAACAGGAAACCATTTACAACGCTGGGTGGTAACCATATAACCAAACAGGATGATGTGAAGACTTATGCAGCCCCTGTTAACTGGATGGAGACGGAAATGCGGCGACCATCCAGGAACCAAAATTTCACACTTCCCCTGCACCTGACTGTGCAGAGGCAGTGTCCACCACAAGGGAACATTGATTCACTGCACCAGAAGGCCCAGTAGTACGATTGCTTGCCTGTGGTTGACGGGTCTTCAGCGGCAGACCGGGGTTGCTCTGCTTCTGCACTAATCGATTCTCAGGTATTATTATCATTATGATTATTATTATTTATTACAGTATTATTAATATTTACCACTGCAATTATTATTTTATTTGTATTTGAAGCAGAACCAGGATTTCAAAGGCTTAAATGTTTGAATGATTATGTGATTCATTTTAGTAGGCATGATGTCTTGTAGTTCTGTTGGTGCTTTTTCTTTGTCACTGCGTCTCACCACTCTCAATGCCTAAGGTGAAAATTAGGGTTGGGAGTGTCTGATGAGGAGATGTTTGTGTTCAAGTAACTTCATGTAATTTCTCTCAGGGTAACCATAATGGCCATACACTCTTGATAGGGCAACAAGGAACTGCATAAGGGATAAATGGATCGAAAGAAATGTATTACAATTTATGTATTTGTTTCTGTATATTGTTTTATTTTTATATATGCAGCTATTTACCTCCATGTGGTTCTTGCATGGTGGACAGGATTATGTGTACTAGAAAGGTGTGGCTCATTTTATTGGGCACTTGTCTAATTTTTACCTTTTTCTTTAACTGAATCCCACTTCACATCATACCTGCATAGAAAAAAAAAAACTATATACTTATTTTGCCATTACAGAATATTCAAACTTGATTTATTTCGCCAGAGATAGTTGCTGGAAGTGGACATCATTCGTCTTTTGCCATGACAGTTTGTGTGCTTGCATGGAAGACTGCTTGTGTAAAGGTATGTAAATCTGTTTGTTTATACCCTGTTTTTTTTCTTTTTTTTTCTTTTCCCAAGATGTTTGTGTTTTGGGTATCCAGTGTGTACAATTTGTCTTTTGTGTCGGTCCTTCAGTTAATGTGTACAGTATAGATGAAAAAATTAGGAGTAAACAAAGAGGAAGAGTTTAGTTTTATTTATTTGTAATGTTTCTATAATGTCATTTATTGGTTTTCATGATAAATTCAGGTTCGGACCTCACACCCAGTAGGAAAAGATGGAAATTTTCAAGGTACATGGGGTAATATACAGGTCGTGTTAAAGTGAAGCTTTAATTGCTCTAGAGGTAGTCTGCACAATTACGTACAGTTACCTTTATAGACTAAAGTGAGTTTTGACAATGGCCAAGGTGCATACCATGGTGATGACTTGGACTGGCCTACAACATACTTCAGGTGGGTGGCAGGATTTTTAAAATTTATTAATTTTTTTATTAAATAGGTTATGTGGTCAAGGACACCCTCCCTAATCCTATTTAACCCATGTTGTGTGAGAGAGGGGAGTGTAAGTTGGGAGGAAGGGCAGCAAAATGGCATGGGACAGGGTGACATGAAAAAGATGTGTTTGTCGCCACCCTGTACGTGAATAGCATCTTGCTATAGGTAGAAACAGATATTGCCCTGATAGAGTAAATGGTTATGGTATGTGTTAGGTTTAATCATATAGAGAGGCATGACTGGAGCAATTTATTCTTCACATCACACCTCTATATCCCTTTGTGTTAACCCTTTCGATACGTAGGGTAGTGGTGCAAAAGTCACCCGCTTGTTACTGGAAGACGCAAACTGCGTCAAACAAAATCGCCCCTTGGGTTTTTGCTTTAGATTTTTTTTGGCATAATTTATTTTTGCCAAATGTTTTTATCAACACCATAACCACATAAGCAAGTACAACCATTTGAGATTACGAGGGAAAAAGAATCATGGAGAAAGAAGCAAAACTAAGGGTGTTGGGATATGTTTAAGATGTACTGTGAGGATAGAAACAGGGAGGGGGTGGGGGTTCTCACAACTCTTGGCCAAGGCCGAGCAGGCCCACATCCTGAGTACTTGCCCGCGGTTGGACGCAACCTGCGTCTTAACAAGAGGGTTAATGGTGCAGAATGTTCAAATTAAAAAAAATCTATAAGTAACAGGTATGAAATTAAAAAATGTTAGGACACCTGTAATTTAGTTTTCTTATTTTTCTTTCCCTTCGTATTGTTGAAAAAAAGTAACATTCAAATCAAATAAAAGAAAATCTTCTGCAAACCGCTTATACCAACAAAAAAAATGATTACTTATTCTGATTTCCCCCAAGGTGCTATATGTCGTATGTTGATTTGTTATTGGTCCAGTAAGTAGTGATTTATTTTTACTACTACTACTGCTGTTGCAACTGTTGCTACTACTGTCATCACTACCACTATTACTACTACTACTACTACTACTACTACCACCAGTCACTGCAACTACAATGACTTCTACTGCAATCGCTCTACTACTACCACCAGTCACTGCAACTACAATGACTGCTACTGCAGTCACTACTATTACTACTGCAACAGTCATTACTACCATCACTACTACAGTCCACTACAATCACTACTCCTACAATCACTACTGCAGTCACTACTGCAGTTACTACTACTACAGTCACTACTACAATCACTACTCCTACAATTACTACTGTAATTGCTACTCCCACAATTGCTACTTCTACTATTGCTACTCCTACTATCTCTACAACTACAATTGCTACTACAATTATGACTAGCGCCACGACAATAGTACGATCACTTCTATTATCACTACTACTACAGTCACTACTACTCTCACTACTACTGCCACTACCACTGCTACTACAGTCACTCCTACTGTCACTACTTCTGCAACTACTACAATCACTAGTACTGTCATTCCTGTAGTCACCACTATTGTTACTACTACTTCTACTACAACTACTACAATCACTACTACTACTGTTACTACAATACTACTACTACGTTTTTTTATGATGGGAGTGGTTATTATGCTTATTTTAAACTGTCCAAATAATTCCCTCTCCATCCCTAATGCAGATCTGTAACCTTCTAATGACTGAGTATGCTAGTCACGAAGAAGTGCTGTGGGGAAGGATAGAGAGTTATATCATTGTCTGTTGCCGTATTCTTGAATGCTGTTGCATCAATAGGCCTATAACACTAGAATATGATAGTCACGAAGAAGTGCAGTGGATAGATTAACAAAAATATGATGCTAGTCACGAAGAAGTGCAATGAGAAAGGCTATAGAGTTTTATTGTCTCGCTATATCTATCTTGAATGCAGAGTTACAGCAGTAGAATAACACTTGAATAAAATATTCACAAAGACGTGCAATGGATAGATTAGGCAGAATAATAATGGTAGTCATGAAGAAGTGCAATGGATAGATTGAGAATATGATGACAATCACGAAGAAGTGCTGTGGAAAGAATGTGGAGCTGTAGCCTGTCCTCTGTCAGTATGGTATATTGCATAAGTTAATACAAATAATAATTATGCTTTAATAATGATGATGATCTGGACCAAGTCCGACTGAAAAAGTGTAGTAGCTAGTCAGAACACCCCAAATAGAGATGGGTTAAGCTCTTTATTCTGCTAATGATGAAGAAGTGCTATGGAAGAATGTAGAATACTGTAGATTGACACAATCAGGATTGTAGTTACTTACAGGAGTTGTATTCTCGTTGGTTAAGGAAACTCCATACCTAAGTGATTTGTTTCTTACACCATACTGCCCTCTTGTTACAGAAACTCAGTGTTGCCTAGCGCCTTTTCCTACATGATTTATTACACCATGCTGCCTGTTATGTTACTTAAATCATTCCATTATCTCTTAACACCTTTGATAGGCTATTTAGTTAGGTTATTACACCATACTTTCTTGTTCTGTTACATAAATCCTTCCAGTAACGCCCAACACGTTTTTCTTAAGTGATAAAGCTTTCCAGTATCACCTAACAAATTTTCCTACGATTTCTGTTGCACCATAGGCTACTGTCCTGCTCTGTGTTTAATAACATCTTACAGTCCTGTTGTGTTAGATCCTTCCAATATTGCTTAATACATTATCCTAGGTTATTTTTTTGTATATTACACCTTACTGCCGTCTGTTACATAAATCCCATAACAATTTCTTGATATAATGTAGTTTCTCCTTTTGCAGTCATTTTCCCTTATTTGATGGCATTTCATAATACAGTTCATACAAATCATCGGTTCTTAATCCAACTCAGCAGATCCAGGGCAATTTAAATGTTTTTGTAAAATGATTGAATGTGATTCCAAATAAGTTAACTGAGTTTTCGAAACGTTTGTGTACCTAAGAACTGTTTGTGTTGTAGCTCCTGGCAATAACATAACAGTTGAAGAGTAATTTTAATACATTTTGACGCATACAGATACCTTATTTTTTGCAGTTTTCATATAGTTGGACCAAATAATACAATACTTGCTTCAATAAAGAGTTAAATGAAAATTTAAACATGTTAAAAGACCCATAGTCGGACCCGTATCCCGTACACAAGTCACAAGCCGCCATGTTTGTTGCGTGTTGAGTGGTGAGAGGGAGGGCTGGAGAACAATCACAATTTTTCGCGATGGTAAGTATGTTTTTGATAATTTGCTTATATGCGTAGAATCGTGGTGATACATAGATCCTGTGGAGATGGGAGGAAGAATGGAGGAGTGTGATAGAATGGAGGAGAGGTGGGTTGAGGTGGAGGGCATGGCTGTGTGAAGTTGCTGAGGCAGTCGGAGTTTTGCTCACACGTTTGCCTTTTTTATTTTTATTCTTTTAATTTAATATATTTGAAGTTAATGATAACGTCGTTCGATCGGGTTTGAGGCCTAAATTTGTTGCAAGCTAGAAGTACCTGCAAGGGGGGTGAAATAAGAGACTAATCAGTCCATAGAAATGTCTGTTATTTTACAAGTTGCCAATACGCACTTAAGGGATATTATCACCATAAACGCATAGTATAACAACAAACTCTAAGGTAAGCATTCCGCTGCAGCAGGTTAGGTTAGGTTAGGGTAGGTACGTTAGGTCAGGTTGGGTCCAGAAAAATATACTGCACAACCTGGAGGGTGTATTGGCAACTTGCAGAAATTTACTGAAATGTCGCCTGAAGTCAGATACAGAACAAAATCCAAATTGATCAAAATACATTAAAAACCTACCCAAATCAAACCTAACCTGCCCATCATGACCAAACTAAACCTACCCATGCCCTAACCCAGTGTCATTGCCCAACCCTTAACCTTACCTAACTGTGAAAGCTGCTTAGGTCTTTAAAAGCAAGCCAGTGTTGTGAGCCGCTAGCCAAACTGACCAACATTGAGCGAGATTTTGCTTGCGAGGTGAACTGGATAACAATTTTCGCTCACAGCATGTTGATGTGATTAGAACCCAAATGAGCTTATGTTAATGTTGTAATAGGTGAGAAAATATTCTGTTATTCACAGAAGGAAACTGTTGATCAGTTATTGGAAAAATCAATTTATTGGAAAAAGATTTGTCCATTTCGAGACCAAAAATAATTTTTCTCGTCAATTTTAGAGTGATTTGATTGAATGTGATCTTCATTTTTGTCGGAAATCACTTGTTCTGGAGATAGGCCTACCGAAGGCTATCTCCAGAATGAGTGATTTCCGCCAAAAACGAGGGTCAGATTGTTTTATTCGAATCACACTAAAAATGACCTGAAAATTATTTTGGTTTCAAAATCAAGGATATGGGATGAACCATATACCCTACCTGGGGGGGCTTTGCCCCCTAGACCCCCCTCATATAACCCTTTGAGATTTTCGGCCCTCCTCCGATTGTGTCTGTGCCAGATTCAGCCTGGCGCACATAGAGTGCACCGTCGTGCAGCGATATTTGTACTTATCAGCCACTGTACACTAACTTTTTAAGGTAAACTAATGAATGTGGTACCATTTTAAAGCTGAATAGTTGCTCTTTATCGTAGTACAGTTGAAAAAGGTAAATACGGTAGTTAAAAGGCCAATAGGAAAAATCGCACACCCTTCCGTAGAAAAAAAAAAAAAAAAAAAAAGTTGCATGAAACTTGATTGCACCATGTCAATCTACAGTAAATTACTTTTCCATTGATATATAGGTTATGGCAATTTAGTTTTCACAGAGAAAAGTGAAAGCTCTTGCTGTCACACAGGCAAATATCCATGCTGGTAATACTGATGATATTTATGGTAAAAGCAAATTTATTATGCATATCTTTGTGATGTACTTGTCAGTGTAAAACTAAATAGTTGGAGAAGGATAAACAGGATAGTGTATGTAGAACAAGCCCAGATAGGGTATGGAAAACATGCAAAAAACAAATGTTGTTTCATATGACTCGAATTTGAGTCATCAGAATCTCAACGGAATCTCAAAGGGTTAACCTAACATAACATTAACGAGACCCAACTCAACCTAACCAAACCTTACCTTAAATGTCGGAGGAGGAGCATGAGGTGGAAGGATTTGCCTCAATCCTCTGAACACCCATGCCCTCTGCTTCTTTGAGTACTGGTATGCGTAACTCTTAAAAATCTTACAGTACCACTGATGAAGGTCCTGTCTATTATGTAGGTCACTTCCACACTTCAGGAAGGAAGGCAGAACACCGTGACTGCTTAGGAAAATCACACTTTTCTGATTATTAAAAAAAAAATAAAACGGGCAATGGCCTCGTATTCAGCCACAGCACACCCACTACAGGTGGAAGCCATTGTGGAACTGATTAAAGTAAGGGATGTTTGAAATCTGAAAATCCCCTAACGCTGTCATTGATTTGATTTGCCTGCCTTTTGGCTGATTTTGATTTCATTGGCCGTGACGTCCGAGCATGCCCTGTAGTGGCACAACATCACACCCGGAAGGTCCCATGACAGGGAGAAAGACTGATGCGAAAGTTTGAAACTGAGGGGAGATCCAAGGTAACATTACATAGGATTTTTACGTTAAATATATATTTCTGAAAACAAATGTATAGTGGAATAGATTCAGAATAACAGCATCTACATTGTGTTTGTGTCAGAATTCCTGGGTCGAGAAATGTAGTTTCCCAAAAATTGATTGATATATTTTTTTGGTTTAATTTTTATAATTTTTAAAGTGAACATGGGAGTATGGTTGAGAGGCACAGCACAAAACACCTTTGACAAGTTCATAGCACGAGCAAAGAGATAAAGGACTGAATAGGGAGGCTGCCAGACTTTTCTCTTACGTCAGTTTTGTTATAGAATTTTGGTTGATATTTGTTATGGTTGACCAAATGACCCGGGATGAGGTCATAGATTATGACCTCAGGGATACGGAACTAAATAGAGAGGCTGCCAGAGACTGAGTCGTGTGGAGAGCCACCAATAGGTGACCAGGACCTATGCATGAGAGCATGTTGGAGCCTTTATTAACGATGAATTTATTTATTTGAATTTGAGTTTCGTGACTGATATTTGATTGATTTCTACTGTTGTGATGGAATTTCATTATTTTTATTTTTATAGGATTTATAAATTTCATTATTGATTTTTATTTTTGATAGAATATGAATTTCATGATTTAATTATTTTTGGTAGATTTTCATGATGGATTTTTTATTATGATTGAATTTTATTTGTTTGATTTTGTGTGTGTGTGTGTGTGTGTGTGTGTGAGATTTTGATTAATTTTACCTGATTACACAATAAATGAGACAAACCTCAACCTGCAGCTAATGCAAAATTTGTTTTTTTCAGAGTGACGTCCAAGGCCCCATGGACCCCACACTCACCCTAAACCCCAAGCCAGACAGTTGTGGTCAAGAGCGAATGGGGTCACGAAAATACGGGCGTCATTGTGTAGGGTGATGCACTGAGGAGAATTATAAGGTTAGTTGTGTGTTTGTGTTTGTGGATAGATGAGAATCATCAAGGTTAGTTCAGCTTTGTGTGTGTGTATGTATTTACCAAATTTTATTTACCTAATTATGATATACCGGAAATGAGCTACGCTCGTGGGGTCCCATCTCTGTTTCTCCATAAGTCAGATTTAGCTTTAAACTCATTAAAGTTTTTAGACTGGATGATCTCTTTGTGCAGGCCATTCCACAGGTCCGTATGTCTATAAGGAAAACTGTATTTCCTGATATCCTTCAGGCAGCTTGGCTTCTTCAATTTCATTCTGTGTCCTCTTGTTACTCTCTTATCCCATACAAACAGATCTTTTCTGTCAATTTTGTCTACTATCATGGTCCTGAACACTGCAATCATGTCTCCCTTCTTCTTTCCTCTAAGGAAGGCAAATCCAGCTTTTCCAGCCTCTCTCTGTACGACATCTGGCAGACTGGGGTCCATCTTGTTTGCTGTTCTTTGTATTCTCTCAATCTTGTTTATATCTTTCTTTTTGTGTGGGGACCACACTATTGCTGCATAATCCAACCTGGGGTGGATCATGGCCACTATCATTTTTTTCTTCATCTCCTTATCCATGAAATGCTACTCCTATGTTGGTCAAGAGTTATACATCTCTCTAACTGCCTTGTTAACCCTTACCTAAGAGCCGTCACTACCATGACGCTCGTTACATAAGCACCATATGGGGGGGTGTCACTTCTGTGACCCAGGAATTTTTAAAATCACCCGGGCTTTCAAGTGCCATCTTGTATCATCTGTCAGTACTGCCAGTGTGTACCTATAGGCAGTGCTGCTAATACCACTAGTACTTGCATCCAGTGTTACCAATTTAGCCATTTTTCTGTGTTTTCCTTGCCTCCCCACCTCCCCTTCCTTATCCTCTCCCCTGCTTAACTACAGCCTGGCTGCGTAATGCAACTCCCAGCAGGTTTTTTCCATTCGCATTTTCCATTGAATGTGCCCTATGCCCTATTCTCATACTAAAAAATATATTTTAAAAAAAGAGGAAAAGGCTAATTGATACAGCCCTACCCTCTCCCAGTTCCACAGTATCTACATTTATGTTGTTCACTGCTGTCATCACTCCTTCCGCTTTTCCTTTTCTGTCACTTCTCCGCGGTTTGTATTTACCATCTTTCATATGAATATCAGTATCCTCTCTTAACTTGGTCTCTACAAAGCACATAATATCTGGTTCATGTACCCTCCAATAATCGTTGATTTTTAACCTTGCCGATATTAAACCATCACCATTAGTATATGCCACTTTGAATCTTTATATTGTTAATTTTTATTCCCTTTTCTCTCCCTCCCTTCATTGGTACCACTTCCTCATTTTCTGATCCAAAGCTCTCCAAAAGAACAGTCTTCCTCCTCTGTTCGATTTTTGCCATTGCTTTCTTTACTAGCTCCTTTATTTTAGCTCTTTCTTCCTCATTTGCATCACTCGTTATCCAGACATTCTAAAACCCCTCTGTGTCTGATAATTTCATGTTATGTCGATGATTTCATTGCCCATTACGTGAGACTTAAACTTTAAGTGGCCTCGCCCTTCCTTTCTTGTACTTTCACAACCTAAACACTTCTTCAGTCTCTTCTTGAGCTTCATTGTTACCCTCCATAGCTACTGATACTAAAACTTTTGCCTTACTCAGTTTTTCTCTTTCCCTTTCTGATCTTACTGTCATGCGTTTTCTTTACTCCTGAAATTATCACGCATTTTCTTGTCAGCTACATCCCTGACTACAGATTCTCTACTTCTTACTATCCTAACCACTCAGTTTTTCTCTCTCCCTTTCTGATCTTACTGTCATACGTTCTCTTTTACTCCTGAAATTATCACGCATTTTCTTGTCAGCTACTTCCCTAACTGCAGATTCTCTACTTCTTACTATCCTAACCACTTCCTTCTCCACTTCTTCGTTGCTTTATTGTTCTATAATCTCTGAAATTGTGTGTGTGTGTGAGTGAGAATTATCTAGTTAGTTTAGTTTTACATGTATGGGTAGGTGAGGATTATTTTGTGTGTATGTGCGGGCATGTTTCAGTTATATTCCATTGCATTAATGTTGATTTTTTTTTTTTTTTTCAAAGTTTTTACGATATGTTGTGTAAATGAGAAAGAACACTTTGGTTATGTGTATTTGGTGCCAAGAAGTCTTAAGTATTGTCCTTGTCATGATGATTATCGTGTTGTCTTTTTGAATGTGTTCATTTGTTAAATTATTTATGTAGTTTTCAAAGTTTTTTTTGATGTGTAAATAATAAGAAAAAAGACCACTTGTTTTTATGTGTATTTGGTGCCAAGAAGTTTTAATTTTTTTTCCTTCTCATGATTTGTGTGTTTATTATGTCTTGTTTGAATGTTTTTCTTTTAGTTTTATTTATTGTTGCATTGTCTTTATAAATGTTAAGGGTATATTGTTTGTGATGATTTTGTTTACTATAACTTTTTTGTAATTGTGTATTTTGTAATTGTGTAATTTGTTTTAGATGTCTGAGTATTCAGTGTTTATTGTTGTGTTTGAATGTTTTTATTTGTTTTATTATTGTTTTATTCTGGTCTATTATTTGTGTGATTGTTTTATTATTGTGGTTTATTTTTATTTTGTTGTTTTTATGGATTTTTCAAAGTGTTTAGGATGTATTGTGTAAATATTGATTTGCTTTGTTTATAACACCTTACTCCCCTATTCTGTGTCAGAGAAACTTTTAGACATTGCCATACTTTGCATAAATAATATACTAAAGGATATTAACCAGTTGCAACATTCCAAAGTGATTTATTTTGCTTATTACATCTTGCCCTTGTTACATAAATCCATCCAGCATTGCCTCACACCTTTTCTCAAGTGATTTACTTTGCTTATTACACCTTACTCTGATACTGTTACATAAATCCTTTAAACATCTAACATCTTTCTCAAGTGATTTATATTTCTTACTCCTTACTCTCCTGTTATTAATTAAATCCTTCCAGTCACCAAACACTCATTCCTAAGCAGTTTGTTTTAAACATTACTTTCCCATATTTATATAAATCCTCCCATTATCACCATACTCTGCATAGGCAACAAATAGGATACATTATTAAACAGCTTTATCCAAAAATAAACCACAAAGGAAGAGGTGTTAGGGAGCTTCTTAAACAAGAATACAAGCATTTACCCTCAGTTGAGTTGGAGGTGGTTAATGATCTTTGTCAGGTTATTTATAGTAGCATATAGTAAAGCCTTACTGTAAGGGAATGACTGGGGGGAATTGTGATCCGATAAAGCAGGTAGTCCATTACAGTAGACGGTCAATTTCACAAACACCAATTTAGTGCAGGCCTGAGATAACGGAATAATTTGTTTCCAGTATTTTTTGTCCTATTCTATCTATCTATCTATTGCCAGACGCCATAATCCCGTAAGGGGTGGCCACCTATTAATGGGGAAAATTCCTGTTAAATCAAGTATAATTCCGTTAAGGTTAAGGAAATTCCATAAACAGTGATGCGTATGTGGGGGCTTTAATATGGGTTCAGACTGCTGTGTGTAGCACTGAGAGTTAGCATAGTTGCCAGGTATGGGTTGCCTTCAAGGAATTAACAAAGTACCTCAAAATACTGGAAAATTTTCCTTTATATTGAGCCATGGTTAGCAAACTTGGATCTTGTGGAAAACTTGAGATAATGGAATGGGGGTTGACTGAATTAGTTGGTTAAATCGAACATCTACTGTATATCCAATGTAACGATCCAGTAAAGCCAATAGTCCGTCATATGTGCTGAAATATGATTTTATAAAGGTGATAGGTGGTAGCGACCGTCATCCACTCACTTGATGTAGTGCTGGATGGAATGGAGACATACATGAGATGATGGAGAATGAGGGACTGACTAGAAGAGTGACTGTGAGTGAGGTGGAAGGGGAGACCAAGGATGAGATGGAGGGATGAAGTGGAGAGATACTGACTAGGAGAGTGAATGTGAGTGAGGTGGAGAGGGAGACCAAGGATGAGCTGGAGGACTGGAGTGGAGAGAGATGAGAGAGGGGAGTGTGAGTTGGAGGTAGGGCAGCCAAATAGCAGGGGACAGGGTGATGTGGAGGTGTTTTGTGTGTGGCCACCCTTGATGGGATTAAGGTGTCTGACAATAGGTAGATACTCCGTACTTATAAATAGTTACAAGGTTAAGGTGAACGTAATTCCAGTAAGATTGTATTGGGATGAGATTGTACTAAAAAGTAACCCTTACTGAGAAGAATGTTTTGCTATAGATAGATAGATGTTTTGGCTGTTTTTTTAGTGTTTGATAGACTTTACTTATAAATACAACTGCCTGTAGGAGGGAAATTCTGTACATTGAATCATAATGTGCAGAGAAGGGTACTTATAAAAAACATTTATTGGAAATTATTAACATGTATTTGATAGACAGTCAGAGAATTGCCAGGGTAATGGAAGGATAATTCCAAAACGATGGTAATATTGGAATTGTTATACAGATACTCCTTATTGAACAAGAATTATTTGCATTTATCTTAGGTAGGTAGACGTCTTACTTATAAATACAACTGCCTGTAGGAGGGAAAATCAGTACATTGAATCATAATGTGCAGAGAGAGTACTTAAAGAAAACATTTATTGAAAATTGTTACCATGTATTTGATAGACAGCGAGAATTGCACGGGTAATTATAGGATAATTCCAAAAAGATAGTAATATTGGGATTGTCATACTGATATCCCTTATTGGACCTGAATATTTTCAATTATCTTAAACTTGTTACCGATAAATACAACTGCTAAGAGTAGGGAAATATTTTAGATTAAAAAAATCAGTGTGTGTGTGCAGAGAGAGTACTTAGAGATAGCATTGAGATGAATTGTTTACACATTGTATGATAGTCAGAGAATTGCAAGGGTAATGTGAGGATAATTCTGGAAAGATAGTAATATTGGGATTGTCATACAGATATTGGACAAGAATTATTTGCATTTATCTTAGGTAGGTAGACATGTTACTTATAAAAACAACTGTTTATTGTGGGGCAATTTTGTACATAAAAGGAAATCATAATGTGCCGGGAGAGTACTTGAAGGGAACATTGAGATGAATTATGTAGGTGTATATTTTATTTGCCAGACTGACAGACTTATTGAGAGAATTGCCAGGGTAATGTAGAGGTAATTGCAGAAAGATTGTAATATTGGGATTGTCATACAGATATTGGACAAGAATTATTTTCATTTATCTTAGGTAGGTAGACTTGTTACTTATAAAAACAACTGTTAAGAGTGGGGCAATTTTGTACATAAAAGAAAATCATAATGTACAGAGAGAGTACTTGAAGGGAACATTGAGATGAATTATGTAGGTGTATATTTTATTTGCCAGACTGACAGACTTCATGAGAGAATTGCAAGGGTAATGTAAGGATATTTCCAAAAAGATAGTAATACTGGGATTGTCATACAGATATTGGACAAGAATTATTTTCATTTATCTTAGGTAGGTAGACTTGTTACTTATAAATACAACTGCCTGTAGGAGGGAAAATCAGTACATTGAATCATAATGTGCAGAGAGAGTACTTATAAAACTATTATATATGTGTATATCTTATTTGCCAGACAGTGATAATCTTCATAGCAGGGTAATGTGAGGATAATTCTGGAAGGATAGTAATATTGGGATTGTCATACAGATATCCCTTACTGGACAAGAATATTTTCATATATCTTAGACTTAATTGCAGATTGTTAATGTGGGGATAATTCTGGAAGGATAGTAATATTGGGATTACCGATAAATACAACTAAGACTAGGGAAATATTTTAGGTTAAAAAAATCAGTGTGCAGAGAGAGTACTTAGAGACAACATTGAGATGAATTTACACATTGTTTGATAGAGAATTGCAAGGGTAATGTAAGGATATTTGCAAAAAGATAGTAATATTGGGATTGTCATACAGATATTGGACAAGAATTAGTTTCATTTATCTTAGGTAGGTAGACTTGTTACCTGTAAATACAGGTGGTAGGAGGAGGGAAACTCTGTACATTAAAAAAATCATAAAGTACAGAGAGAGCATTTGAAGGAAACATTGAGATGAATTATTTACATGTATATTTGCCAGACTGACAGACTTATTGAGAGAATTGCCAGGGTAATGTAGGGATAATTGCAGAAAGATTGTAATATTGGGATTAACTCTTACTCAGCTACCCCTTATTGACAAGAATTACTGTTATTTGTCTTTAGTTAGAGAGATAAACTTGTTCATTATAGAATTGGTAGGAGGATGGAAATTCTGTTGATAATTCTGTCTATCTGTATACCTATTGCCAGACGCCTTAATCCCTTATACGGGGTGGGCGCAAACAAATCACCTCCACTTCACCCTGTTCCCTGCCATTTCATTGCCCTGCTCCCAGTTCACACCCCCCTCTCTCATATACCTCTCTGCTCCATCCCTCAATGTCATCCTTGGCCTTCCCCTCCCTCTCTCCCCCTTCACCTCACTCACATACACTCTCCTCGTCAGTCTCTCACTCTCCATCATCTCCACATGGCCAAACCACCTCAGTATGTTTCTCCTGACGCTTCCTATCACATCATAATAATAAAAAAATAATAATGTGGGGAGAGATTGTTCTCCAAGGTAATTATTTATTAGGAAGACTTTATTATTTATCACTTAAGATCGACAGGTATACACTCAGTGGTTAATGCAGGGATAAAATACCGGTAAACAGTTTTAAAATGTCAGTAATGTGAGAATCAGATTGTACAAAAGGTAACCCCTCTTGAGAAGAAATGTTTCCCTAATACCGGTAAACAGTTTTAAAATGTCAGTAATGTGAGAATCAGATTGTACAAAAGGTAACCCCTCTTGAGAAGAAATGTTTCCCTATAGTTATTTGATGGATAGACATAAAAAGAATTGCAGTGACAGGTAAACATAATTCCCCAAAGATAGTAATGTTGGGGTTAAATCCTAATCAGATACCTCATATCGGCAAGAATTATTTCCATTTACCATCACTTGATAGACAGATAAGACTTGTTATATATAAATGTCTAGGT
>NC_136983.1:1034665-1044665 GCF_032717465.1 Coenobita brevimanus | reverse complement strand
ATAGGTAGAGTAGGGGTGCTGCAGATAGGCAGGTAGGGGTGGGGGCAGATAAGTGGCAGGCAGGGGTGGCTGGCAGGGCAGATGGTGGCAGGGCAGGGGCAGCCGGCAGGGCAGATATATGCAGCAGGGGTGCCGACATGGGCAGACAGGCAGGTGGGCGCTGGGACAGGCAGATAGGCAGGTAGAGGTGCTGGGCCAGGGTAGATAGGTAGGTTGGGGTGGGGTAGATAGGTAGGTAGGGGTGCTGGGAGTGGGGTAGAGATATGGTAGGTAGGGTGCGGGGGTGGGGTAGATAGGTAGGTAGCGGTGCTGGTGGTGGGTAGATAGGTAGGTAGGGGTGCTGGAGCAGGGTAGATAGGTAGGTAGGTAGGGGTGCTGGAGTAGAGTAGATAGGTAGGTAGGGGTGCTGGAGCAGGGTAGATAGGTAGGTAGGGTTGGGGTCAATAGGCAGGTAAGGGTGCAATATATATATATATAAATATATATAATTATATATATATATTATACATAATATATATATTAATATATATATATATATATATATTAATGTATTATATAAGATCTTAATATATATATATATATATATATATATATGCCATATATAGTATATATATATATATATATATATATATATATATCTTAATGTATATATATATATATATATCTTAATATATAGTATACTGTATATAATATCTTAGTATATATATATATATGGGTAGATAGATAGGGGTGCTGGGGTGGGGTAGATAGGTAGGTAGGGGTGCTGGAGGAGGGTAGATAGGTAGGTAGGGGTGCTGGGGTGGGGTAGATAGGGTAGGTAAGGAGGTGCTGGAGCAGGGTAGGATAGGTAGGGTAGGGGTGCTGGGGCAGGGGTAGATAGGTATGTAGGGGTGCTGGGGGGGGGTAGGGATAGGTAGGTAGGGTGCTGGGGCAGGGTAGGCTAGATAGGTAGGTAGGAAGTGCAGGGGCAGGGTAGATAGGTAGAGTAGGTGGTGCTGGGGCAGGGGTAGATAGGTAGGTAGGGGTGCTGGGGTGGGGTAGATAGGTAGGTGAGGAGGTGCTGGGGCAGGGCTGGAAATGGAAGGTGAAATTAGAGAATTGCTAAGGGTGCTGGGAGTGATAGGTAGGTAGGGGTGCTGGGGATGGTTATATAGTTTGGTAGGGGTGCTGGAGCAGGGTTGATAGGTAGGTAGGGGTGCTGGGGTGGGGTAGATAGGTAGGTAGGGGTGCTGGAGCAGGGTGGATAGGTAGGTAGGGGTGCTGGTGCAGGGTAGATAGGTAGGTAGTGGGGTATGGGAGCAGGGCATATATATATATAGGGTAGGGGTGCTGGTGCAGGCATATAGGTAGGTAGGGGTGCCAGGGCAGGGTAGTATAGGTAATAATTATTATATATATATTATTATTATATAATACATAAATATTAGGTAGCGGTGCTGGTGCAGGGTAGATATCTTAGTAGGTAGGGGTGCTGGGGTGGGGTAGATAGGTAGGTAAAGGATGCTGGGGTGGAGGTAGGATAGGTAGGTAGGGTGCTGGCAGCAGGGTAGATACAGGCAGGTAGGGGTGCTGGGGTAGGTAGTATGTAGGTAGGTAGGGGTAAAAGCTGCAGGTGAGATAGGCAGGTAACTGGATGCTGGGGGCAGATAAGATAGGTAGGGATGCTGGGAGGGCAGGGTAGATAGGTAGGTAGGGGTGCTGGGGTGGGGTGCAGATAGGTATAGGCATAGGGGATGCTGGAGGAGGGTAGATATGTAAGTAGGGGTGCTGGGGGAGGGCAGATAGGTAGATAGGGTGCTGGGGCAGGGTGAATGGGTAGATAGAAGTGCTGGGGGTGGGGTAGATCAGGTAGGTAGGGGTGCTGGGGCAGAGGGTAGATAGGTAGGTAGGGGGTGCTGGGGCAGGCAGATAGATAGATAGATAGGGGTGCTGCAGGGTGGGTAGAATGGGTAGGTAGGGGTGCTGGAGCAGGGTAGGTAGGTAGGGGGTGCTGGGAGTGGGGTAGATAGGCAGGCAGGGGTGCTGAAGCAGAGGGTAGATGAGGTAGGTGGGGGTGCTGGAGCAGGGTAGATAAATGGATAACAGGCAGGTGCAGGGTAGGTAGGTAGGTGCTGGGGCAGGGTAGAGAGGTAGGTAGGGGTGCTGGGAGCAGGGGTAGATAGGTGAGTGGGGGTGCTGGAACGCAGGGTGGATGAGTAGGTACTTAGGGGTGCTGGGGCAGGGTAGATAGGTAGGTAGGGATGCTGGGGTGGGGTAGATAGGTAGGTAGTAAGGGGGTGCTGGGGCCAGGCGTAGGACAGGTAGGTAGGGGTGCTGGGGTGGGGTAGATAAGTAGGTAGGGGTGCTGGAGCATGGTAGATAGGTAGGTAGGGTTGGGGTCAATAGGCAGGTATATTAAAATAAATATATATATATATATATATATATATTATACATAATATATATATACTATATATATATATATATAAATTTTTATGTGTATTATATATCATATAAATATATATATATATTATATATAATATATATATTATATATGTATATTAGTATATATATATATATATATATATATATATATATATATTAATGTATTATATAATATATAAATATTAGTACACTGTATATAATATCTTAGTATATATATATATATATATATATATATATATATATATATATATAAGGGTAGATAGGTAGGGGTGCTGGGGTGGGGTTGATAGGTAGGTAGGGGTGCTGGAGCAGGGTGGATAGGTAGGTAGGGGTGCTGGAGCAGGGTGGATAGGTAGGTAGGGGTGCTGGAGCAGGGTGGATAGGTAGGTAGGGGTGCTGGAGCAGGGTGGATAGGTAGGTAGGGGTGCTGCAGCAGGGTTGATAGGTAGGTAGGGGTGCTGGTGCAGGGTAGATAGGTAGGTAGGGGTGCTGGAGCAGGGTAGATAGGTAGGTAGGGGTGCTGGGGCAGGGTAGATAGGTAGGTAGGGGTGCTGGGGCAGGGTAGATAGGTAGGTAGGGATGCTGGGGTGGGGTAGATAGGTAGGCAGGGATGCTGGGGTGGGGTAGATAGGTAGGTAGGGGTGCTGGGGTGGGGTAGATAGGTAGGTAGGGGTGCTGGAGCAGGGTAGATAGGTAGGTAGGGGTGCTGGAGCAGGGTAGATAGGTAGGTAGGGGTGCTGGAGCAGGGTAGATAGGTAGGTAGGGGTGCTGGAGCAGGGTAGATAGGTAGGTAGGGGTGCTGGAGCAGGGTAGATAGGTAGGTAAGGATGCTGGAGCAGGGTAGATAGGTAGGTAGGGGTGCTGGGGCAGGGTAGATAGGTAGGTAGGGGTGCTGGGGCAGGGTAGATAGGTAGGTAGGGGTGCTGGAGCAGGTGCAGATAGGTAGAGTAGGGGTGCTGGAGCAGGAGTAGATAAGTAGGTAGGGGTGCTGGAGCAGGGTATGTATATTAGGTAGGTAGGAGGCTGGGGTGGGCAGGTGAAAGATAGCGCTTAGGTAGCAGGGGGTGCTGGTGCAGGGTAGGCAAGATGGTGTGAGAGCTAGGTAGGTAGGCAGGTGCTAGAGGGTGGGGTAGATAACAAAGGTAGGTAGGGGTGCTGAAGAGCAGACAGACAGGCAGAAACATGGCAGGTAGGTAGGTAGGTAGGCAAGGTGCTAGGGTGGGAGTAGATAGGTAGTAGGGTGCTGAAGCATGGGTAGGCAATATTAGTAGGTAGGGTGTCAAAGAAGTCAATGGCACGCAATTGGCAGCAGTATATATATATGTTGGGGATGGTATATGTATATTAGGGTGGAGCATATTATATGTGTATATTAAATATAGGTAGTGGTAAGATAATATTATATATATATGGCAGGTATATATATATATATATAGTATATTATTAATTATATAATATATAAATAGGCTATGGTACACTGTATAACAGGGCTGGGGTATCTTAGGTAGGCATGGGTATATATATATATAATATATAGGTATATATGCCAGGGCAGGTGAATAGGTAGGGGTTAGGAAGCTGACAAGGGTGGGGTGCCAGCAGGGCATACAAGGTAGGTAGTAAGGGGTGCTGGAGCAGGGTTGATAGGCAGTCACGGTGCTGGAGTGCTGGAAGGCAGTCACGGGCGCTGAGCAGGCAGGCAGGTAGTTGAGGTGCTGGGGTACAGGCATGTAAGTAGGGTACAAGTACTAGGGGTGCAGGCATGCAAGAACGGGCAGCTGGAGGATACGGTAGGTAGGCACAAGTGCTGGAGAAGCACAAGGGTGGTAAGCATAGGCGCCAAAGGCCTGCAGGCACAGTGTAAGGCAGCTTGAGGGTAGATAGGTAGGTAGGGGTGCTGGTGCAGGGTAGATAGGTAGGTAGGGGTGCTGGTGCAGGGTAGATAGGTAGGTAGGGGTGCTGGAGCAGGGTAGATAGGTAGGTAGGGCACAAAGGCGTGCTGCGGCAAGTGCTGGGTATGATAGGTAAGTAGGGTGCGCCTGGAGCGGCATGGAGTAGGTAGGTAAGGTGCTGGGGTGGGGTAGATAGGTAGGTAGGGGTGCTGGAGCAGGGTAGGCATAGGTAAGTAGGGGTGCTGGATATATAGCAGGGTGACAGGTATAACAGGTAGGTAGGGGTGCTGAAGCAGGGTAGATAGGTAGATAGGGGTGCTGGGGTGGGGTAGATAGGGGAGCTGGAGCAGGGTAGATAGGTAGGTAGGGGTGCTGGGGTGGGGTAGATAGGTAGGTAGGGGTGCTGAAGCAGGGTAGTTAAGTAGGTAGGGGTGCTGGAGCAGGGTAGATAAGTAGGTAGGGATGCTGGGGCAGGGTAGATAGATAGGTAGGGGTGCTGGGGCGGGGTAGTCAGGTAGTGTAGGTAGGCAGGGTGCTGGGTGGGGCAGTGGAGGTAAATAGGTAGGTAGGCTGGGATGCTGGGGTGGGGTAGATAGGTAGGGCAGGGGTGCTTGGGGTGGGGTAGATAGGTGGTAGGTAGGGATGCTGGGGTGGGGCAGATAGGTAGGTAGGGGCTGCTGGAGCTGGGGGTAGATAGGCAGGCAAGGATGCTGGAGCTGGGGCAGATAGGCAGGCAAGGATGCTGGGGTAGGATAGGTAGGTAGAATGGGGTGCTGAGCCAGGGTAGATAGGTAGGTAGGGGTGCTGGGGCAGGGTAGATAGGTAGGTAGGGGTGCTGGGGCAGGGTAGATAGGTAGGTAGGGGTGCTGGGGCAGGGTAGATAGGTAGGTAGGGATGCTGGGGTGGAGTAGATAGGTAGGTAGGGGTGCTGGGGTGGGGTAGATAGGTAAGTAGGGGTGCTGGAGCAGGGTAGATAGGTAGGTAGGGGTGCTGGGGTGGGGTAGATAGGTAGGTAGGGGTGCTGGAGCAGGGTAGATAGGTAAGGATACTGGAGCAGGGTAGATAGGTAGGTAGGGGTGCTGGGGTGGAGTAGATAGGTAGGTAGGGGTGGTGAAGCAGGGTAGATAGGGGTGGTGAAGCAGGGTAGATAGGTAGATAGGGGTGCTGGGGTGGGGTAGATAGGTAGGTAGGGGTGCTGGGGTGGGGTAGATAGGTAGGTAGGGGTGCTGGGGTGGGGTAGATAGGTAGGTAGGGATGCTGGCTTTGGGTAGATAGGTAGGTAGGGGGTGCTGGGCAGGGTGGGAGGTAGATAGGTAGGTAGGTAGGGTGCTGAGCTTAGGGTAGATAGTAGGTAGGGGTGCTGGAGCAGGGTAGATAAGTAGGTAGGGATGCTGGGGCAGGGTAGATAGATAGGTAGGGGTGCTGGGGTGGGGTTGATATGTAGGTAGGGGTGCTGGAGGAGGGTTGTTAGGTAGGTAGGGGTGCTGGAGCAGGGTAGATAGGTAGGTAGGGGTGCTGGTGCAGGGTAGATAGGTAGGTAGGGGTGCTGGGGTGGGGTAGATAGGTAGGTAGGGGTGCTGGGGTGGGGTAGATAGGTAGGTAGGGGTGCTGGGGCAGGGTAGATAGGTAGGTAGGGGTGCTGGGGCAGGGTAGATAGGTAGGTAGGGGTGCTGGGGCAGGGTAGATAGGTAGGTAGGGGTGCTGGGGTGGGGTAGATAGGTAGGTAGGGGTGCTGGTGCAGGGTAGATAGGTAGGTAGGGGTGCTGGGGTGGGGTAGATAGGTAGGTAGGGTTGCTGGGGTGGGGTAGATAGGTAGGTAGGGGTGCTGGAGCAGGGTAGATAGGTAGGTAGGGGTGCTGGGGTGTAGATAGGTAGGTAGGGGTGCTGGAGCAGGGTGGATAGGTAGGTAGGGTTGGGGTCAATAGGCAGGTAAGGGTGCAATATATATATATATATATATATATATATATATATATATTATATATGTATATTAGTATAAATAATAATTATTATATATATATATTAATGTATTATATAATACATAAATATTAGTATACTGTATATAATATCTTAGTATATATATATATATGGGTAGATAGATAGGGGTGCTGGGGTGGGGTAGATAGGTAGGTAGGGGTGCTGGAGGAGGGTAGATAGGTAGGTAGGGGTGCTGGAGCAGGGTAGATAGGTAGGAAGGAGTGCTGGTGCAGGGTAGATAGGTAGGTAGGGGTGCTGGGGTGGGGTAGATAGGTAGGTAGGGATGCTGGGGTGGGGTAGATAGGGGATGCTGGAGCAGGGTTGATAAGGAGGTAGAGGTGCTGGGGCAGGGTAGATAGGTAGGTAGGGATGCTGGGGTGGGGTAGATAGGTAGGCAGGGATGCTGGGGTGGGGTAGATAGGTAGGCAGGGATGCTGGGGTGGGGTAGATAGGTAGGCAGGGATGCTGGGGTGGGGTAGATAGGTAGGCAGGGATGCTGGGGTGGGGTAGATAGGTAGGTAGGGGTGCTGGAGCAGGGTAGATAGGTAGGTAGGGGTGCTGGGGTGGGGTAGATAGGTAGGTAGGGGTGCTGGAGCAGGGTAGATAGGTAGGTAGGGTTGGGGTCAATAGGCAGGTAAGGGTGCAATATATATATATATATATATATATATATTATATATGTATATTAGTATAAATAATAATTATTATATATATATATTAATGTATTATATGCAATACATAGGGTAGATATTAGGTGGTGGAGCAGGGTATATGGGGGCTAGGGTATATAATATCTTAGGGGTATATCCAGGTATATAGGGTGCTTGGGTGGCAGGGTAGATAGATAAGATGAGGGTAGTGCTGGGGTGGGGTAGATAGGTAGGTAGGGGTGCTGGAGCAGGGTAGATAGGTAGGTAGGGGCGCTGGGGTGGGGTATATAGGTAGGTAGGGGTGCTGAAGCAGGGTAGATAGGGGTGCTGGAGCAGGGCAGATAAGTAGGTAGGGATGCTGGGGCAGGGTAGATAGGTAGGTAGGGGTGCTGGGGCGGGGTTGATATGTAGGTAGGGGTGCTGGAGGAGGGTTGATATGTAGGTAGGGGTGCTGGAGGAGGGTTGATAGGTAGATAGGGGTGCTGGAGCAGGGTAGATAGGTAGATAGAAGTGCTGGGGTGGGGTAGATAGGTAGGTAGGGGTGCTGGGGCAGGGTAGATAGGTAGGTAGGGGTGCTGGGGCAGGGTAGATAGATAGATAGGGGTGCTGGGGTGGGGTAGATAGGTAGGTAGGGGTGCTGGAGCAGGGTAGATAGGTAGGTAGGGGTGCTGGGGTGGGGTAGATAGGTAGGTAGGGGTGCTGAAGCAGGGTAGATAGGTAGGTAGGGGTGCTGGAGCAGGGTAGATAAGTAGGTAAGGATGCTGGAGCAGGGTAGATAGGTAGGTAGGGGTGCTGGGGCAGGGTAGATAGGTAGGTAGGGGTGCTGGGGCAGGGTAGATAGGTAGGTAGGGGTGCTGGAGCAGGGTGGATAGGTAGGTAGGGGTGCTGGAGCAGGGTAGATAAGTAGGTAGGGATGCTGGGGTGGGGTAGATAGGTAGGTAGGGGTGCTGGGGTGGGGTAGATAGGTAGGCAGGGATGCTGGGGTGGGGTAGATAGGTAGGTAGGGGTGCTGGAGCAGGGTAGATAGGTAGGTAGGGGTGCTGGAGCAGGGTAGATAGGTAGGTAGGGTTGGGGTCAATAGGCAGGTAAGGGTGCAAAATATATATATATATATATATATATATATAATTATATATATATATAATTATATATATATATTATACATAATATATATATATATCATATATGTATATTAGTATATATAATAGATAATATTATTATATATATACTGTATATATATTAAGGGATTATATAGTATATAAATATTAGTATACTGTATATAATATCTTAGTATATATATATATACATATATATATATATATTATATATATATATATATATATGGGTAGATAGGTAGGGGTGCTGGGGTGGGGTTGATAGGTAGGTAGGGGTGCTGGAGCAGGGTTGATAGGTAGGTAGGGGTGCTGGAGCAGGGTGGAGAGGTAGGTAGGGGTGCTGGAGGAGGGTGGAGGTAGGTAGGGGTGCTGCAGCAGGGTGGAGAGGTAGGTAGGGGTGCTGCAGCAGGGTGGATAGGTAGGTAGGGGTGCTGGTGCAGGGTGGATAGGTAGGTAGGGGTGCTGGAGTAGGGTTGGTAGGTAGGTAGTTAAGGGTGCTGGAGCAGCGGGGTAGGAGAGGTAGGTAGGGGTGCTAGAGGACAGGGTAGGTTGGTAGGTAGGTAGGGGTGCTGGGCAGGGTGGGATAGGAGGTAGGTAGGGGTGCTGGGGTGGGGACATGGGTAGGTAGGGGTGCTGAGCAGGGCAGGGTAGGATAGGTAGGTAGGGGTGCTAGGACAGGTGGGGTAGATAGGTAGGTAGGGAGGTGCTGGTGACAGGGTAGATAGGTAGGTAGGGGTGCTGGGGTAGGCAGGGTAGATGAGTAGGTAGGAGTGGTGCTGGGGTGGGGTAGATTGGTAGGTAGGGGTGCTGGGGTGGGGTAGATAGGTAGGCAGGGATGCTGGGGTGCAGGTAGATAGGTAGGTAGGGGTGCTGGAGCAGGGTAGATAGGTGGAGTAGGGGTGCTGGAGCAGGGTAGATAGTACATGAGTGAGTGGGGGTGCTGCAGCAGGGTGGATAGGTAGTTAGTGGTGCTGGAGCAGGGTACGATAGGTATGGTAGGTGCTGGTGCAGGGTAGATAGGTGGGTAAGGATGCTGGAGCAGGGATAGATAGGTAGGTATGGGTGCTGGGGCAGGGTAGATATGGGTAGGAGTGCTGGAGACAGGGTGCTAGGGCAGGGTAGAGGGTAGGTAGGTACGGGTGCTGGAGCAGGGTGGTATGAGTAGGTAGAAGGGTGCTGGAGCAGGGTAGATAAGTAGGTAATGCTGGGGTGCTGTGATAGGGTGCTGGAAGCAGGGTAGATAGGTAGGTAGGGAGGTGCTGGGGTGGGGTAGGATAGGTAGGTAGGGGTGCTAGGGTCAGGGGGTAGGATAGGTAGGTAGGGGTGTTGGGGTGCTTGGGTCAGGGCAGATAGGTAGGTAGGGGTGCTAGGGTCAGGGGGTAGGATAGGTAGGTAGGGGTGCTGGAGTCAGGGTAGGATAGGTAGGTAGGGGTGCTGGGTCAGGGCAGGTAAGGTAGGTAGCGGGGTGCTGGGTCAGGGTTGCAGGATAGGTAGGTAGGGGTGCTGGGTCAGGTTGGTATTATACATAATAGTAGTCATGCTGGGTGTTTGGGGCAGGGTTATTGGTTATAGGTAGGTAGGGGTGCTGAAGCAGGGTAGATAGGTAGGTAGGGTTGGGGTCAATAGGCAGGTAAGGGTGCAAAATTATATATATAATTATATATATATATTATACATAATATATATTATATATGTATATTAGGGGTAGGTAAATAAGGTAGATATTATATATATATATATTATATATATATATTAATGTAGGTTATGCGGCATAATATATAGTAGTACACTGTATATAATATCTTAGTATATATATATATATATATATAATATATATATATATATAAGGGTAGATAGGTAGGTAGGGATGCTGGGGTGGGGTTGATAGGTAGGCAGGGCTGCTGGGGTTGGGTTGATAGGTAGGTAGGGGTGCTGAAGCAGG
>NC_136983.1:980000-1034565 GCF_032717465.1 Coenobita brevimanus | reverse complement strand
TTATCGGTAACAAGTCTAAGATATATGAAAATATTCTTGTCCAGTAAGGGATATCTGTATGACAATCCCAATATTACTATCCTTCCAGAATTATCCTCACATTACCCGTGCAATTATCACTGTCTTTCAAATAATACATGTTAATAATTCTTCTCAATAATGTTTTTTATAAGTACCCTTCTCTGCACATTATGATTCAATGTACTGATTTTCCCTCCTACAGGCAGTTGTATTTATAAGTAACACGTCTACCTACCTAAGATAAATGCAAATAATTCTTGTTCAATAAGGAGTATCGGTATAACAATTCCAATATTACCATCGTTTTGGAATTATCCTTCCATTACCCTGGCAATTCTATGACTGTCTATCAAATACATGTTAACAATTTCCAATAAATGTTTTTTATAAGTACCCTTCTCTGCACATTATGATTCAATGTACAGAATTTCCCTCCTACAGGCAGTTGTATTTATAAGTAAAGTCTATCAAACACTAAAAAAACAGCCAAAACATCTATCTATCTATAGCAAAACATTCTTCTCAATAAGGGTTACTTTTTGGTACAATCTGATCCCAATACAATCTTATTGGAATTACGTTCACCTTAACCTTGTAACTATTTATAAGTACGGAGTATCTACCTATTGTCAGACACCTTAATCCCATCAAGGGTGGCCACATACAAAACACCTCCACATCACCCTGTCCCCTGCTATTTGGCTGCCCTCCCTCCAACTCACACTCCCCTCTCTCATCTTCCACCACTCCATCCCTTCATTTCAAGCTTGGTCCCCCCTTCTGCCTCACTCACATACACTCTTCTAGTCAGTATCTCATGTATATCTCCACTCCAACCCTCCATCTCAACTTTGGTCTCCACCTCCACCGCACTCACATATACTCTTCTGGTCAGTATCTCTCCACTCCGTCCCTCCATATCATCCTTGGTCTTCCCCTCCACCTCCCTCTCATTCACCCTTCTAGTCAATCTCAGTCTCCATCCCTCTGTCTCATCCCTGGCCTCCCTCTCCTCACTCACATACACTTTTATTCAGTCTCATTCACCATCCCTCCATCTCATCCTTTTTTTACCCTCCAACTCGCTTATACACTCTTCTAGTCAGTCTCTCATTCTCCAGCCTCTCACATATCTCTCCATTCCATTCCTCTATCTCATCATTCATGTCTCTCCTCCTCAGCCACTCTTCTAGTCAGTCTCTCGTTCTCCACATGGCCAAAGTAGCAATAATATTGTAAAATATATAATTCCACATACCTATTATTGTCTTAACTAAGCAAATCATTGTGTCCCTCTTGGGTTATGTTGCAAAATATCACACATTATTTTTCAACAAATACAATTCACTTTAATTTTCAACAAATATAACTGTTTCATTTTAAGATGGTGCAGAGTTTCATCTTTTTTCAGCATATTTCCCATAGGTTAAGCAGACACTGCCACTACCACAACAACATCCTTGCCACACAACTTCCTTATGACTCACACTATATTTCAATCTCCCTTTAAACCGGAACATTCAAGATGGAAAGATAGAATTTATGTCTGGTTAGAGTGAGTAACTTCCTTATGACTAACACTATACTGCAATCTCTCTTTAAACCTCAACATTCAAGATGGAAAGATAGAATTTATGTCTGGTTAGAGCAACTGGAGTATAATTCAGTACAAGCTCACTGTAACATACCTCCAGAGACAGGATACTGCATTTAATGGACACTAGAAAGACAGAGGATTTACCATTTCCACTGGCTATACCTAACAAAGGCCATTATATGAGGCGCAATGGGTTGCAATACAGGAAAACCTCACTTTAATGTACCTCATAGGACAGGATATTGCATTTAACAGACACTAGAAAGACACTTGAATTTCCTCTGGCTATAACAATGGCCATGAGGCTCAGTAGGGTGCAGTGGGTTGCAATACAGTAAACCTCAATTTAATGTACCTCAACTGACTGGATAGTGCATGTAACGGACATTACAAAGTCACAGTTTCCAATTTCCACTGGCTATAACTAACAATGGCTGTTATATGAGGCACAATGGGTGGCAATACAGTGAAACCTCAATTGGATGGACCTCAATAGACCAGATATCTGATTTAATGAACCTCAATACCCCAGATATGGGATTTAACGTACCTCGATAGACTGGATATGGGATGTAACATACCTCGACAGACCAGGTATCAGATTTAACACACTGCACTGTACCCTGATGGACTGGATATCAGACTAAACATAACTTGATGGACTAGATACGGGATTTATTATCTTGATGGACTGGATATGGGATTTAACGGACACAAAGGCCACCAGACTTCTATCAGCTCTAACGTACGGTGTCTGTAAGATGGGGCGCAGTGGGTGGCAATACATGTGTTTCCTACCCTTTTTACACCAACCTGGCCTGAAAATGCCCTCTCCCCATCATGACTTCTGAATTTCAAACAACAGTCTATTGCAAGCCTATTCAAGTACTTCAGGAGGAGGGCCGGATTATCAAACTCAGACTAATACAACAGCCTGACATTTATTTCAGCTCTATTTTGTCCTTCATCTAAACACTCACAGAACAAAAAAATTATACATAATTTGCTTTTACATCTAAGCACATAAATAAAAAGGAAAATGCAAACTTTTGTTTTGTTTGTTCATTTGCATTCTTCTGAGCCTGTCAAAAACAACTCCAGGGCTGGATGTGGCAGGCGGGCCACCAGCTGAATAGCCCTGCCCTACAGTAACACTGTCCTTGTCGTGTAGAAGTGCTATGACAAGGATGTAAAAAGAAGCTGCAAAAGGGTGAAAATTATAGGCCAAGTTTGTGTAAACTGGGTATACAGTAGTTTTCATTTTTAGTACTATAGTATGCTGCTGTGCTCATTTCAAACATGTGCTTGAAATCCCACCTCATGGGGTGGGTGTGGGGGGAGTTCATCAAACATAAGAAACTATCAACTCATTAGAGTATCGCCTTTACTGGATCAGATATCATTGGATATTATGGACTATCGCCTTTATCGGATAGTTTCATTGGATATAATGGACTACCGGCTTTACTGGATCAAGTTTCATTGGACATAATGGACTACAGACTTTATCGCAGCACGCTTTCCCTCATTTATTCCCTTATCGTGAGGGTTTCCTATAAATAACGGCAAATAACCTGACAAAGATCATTAACCACTTCCACCTCAACTGAAGGCAAACACTTGTATTCTTGTTAGTTAACCCCCTCCGGCACTGTAAGTTTTCTGTAAGTGTGCATGACAATCAGAGAAAAGGCCACAAGCAGGCTGGACTCGCGCACAAAGATAAACATTCCCACGTATTTTATTTGCCCCAGAAATTGGCTATAAAGGTATAAACTGTATACCATCATCTTCCCTGATGTTTATACTATACAACATGCTGATAAAAACACACAACTGATGAGTAAAAGAACTGTGAATATACCGAACTGAGGTGAGAATACTGTTGTTCAACAATGAAAATAACTGCCATACACTGTAGCACAAACCTCAGCCGCATGATGCAAGAGTTAAACATATGTCTAGATGCAGATTTTCATGAGCTTTCATGTGGGTTTCCCAGGATTCTGATACGACCGATAGTTTTCGAATAAATCAACAAAAATTGCGTGTGCGCCACCTCCCCCAAACTAAAAACTGAGAGAATGCCGACTATTTGAGTGTTAGCCTGGAAATAGACCCCCTCCCCTATGACGCACCAAATATTGACACATTTCATGCTTATACATAACTTTTGGTGAAAAGTTTTGTACAGAATTGCCTAATTGGCATCCGTTCAGACCGCCAATGCAAGTGCGTCATCAGTTCCTCTTCAGACTAACACAGTTTTAACTCGTTTTAAGTCATGGTGTGTGAAGGGGTTAAAGAAGTATCCTAACACCTTTTCCTTTGTGGTTTATTTTTGGATAAAGCTGTTTAATACTGTATCCTTTATGTGGTTTATGCAGAGTATGATATACTGGAAGGATTTATAACAGGAAAGTAATGTGTAATGAAACAAACTGCTTAGGAATGGGTGTCATGCAACTGGGAGGATTTATGTAATAAGAAATCTACAGTAAATCACTTGAGAAATCTACAGTAAATCACTTGAGAAATGGTGTTAAGAGATGCTGGAGGTATTTACATAACAATATCAGAGTAAGATGTAAAAAGCAAAGTAAATCAATTGAGAAAAGGCGTGAGGCAATAATGGATGGATTTATATAACACAACAGGTTAGTAAGGTGTAATGAGCAAAATAAACCACTGATGAAAAGGTACAACTGGTTAATATCCTTTAGTATCGGTGTAGAGTCACCCACGGGCATGAGGAAGAGGAAAGAATGAAGGAAAAACAGAAGAGGGAGTGTAAAGTTACCCGTCGGCAGAAGGACGAGGAAAGAATGAAGAAATGAAAGACAGAAGAGGATGCAAGGAAAGATGGATGGAGGAGAGGAAAGGGCAGACACTCCAGAGCAGCACTACATCGAGTGAGTGGATAGTGTAGTGCTGCTCTTGGGTGTCCGCCCTTTCCCCTCCTCCATTCTTCTTTACTGTCATCCTCTTCTGTCTTTCTTTCCTTCATTCTTTCCTCGTCCTTCTGCCTACGAGTGACTTTACAATCAATCTTGTCTTTCTTTTCTTCATTATTTTCTCTTCCTTCTGCCTGTGGGCGACTCTACACAGAGTGACAAGCCAAATGGTTTCCCGTACACCAGGAAACCATTTACTGTGCTGGGTGGTAACCATATAATCAAACTTTGGCACCTGGTGATTTAGTGGGTAATTAAGGCACTCCAATCCGATTGAGCCAGTGAAGGTTTATATCCATGGGATGGTTGGGGTTTACTGTTCACATAATGCCACTCAGGGATGAGTGAGGCTGGTCACTCTCATCTTAAATGTCAGGACCAACTTGCCTAGCCCCGGGCTCGTATGCTTCTCATGGGGCAACGTAGGATTGGGTGATGAACGAATGAATGAATGTATGACATTATTTATGCAGAGTATGGCAATGTTTCAAGGTTTATATAACACACAACTGGGGAGTACGGTGTTAGAAACAAAATAAATCACTCAGAAAAAGGTGTTACGGAACTTCCTTAACCGACGGGAATACAGTGATGGCCAGATGATCCAGCTGTGCGGTGTAAAGGGCTGCCCCAACAGTCCAGAATCACAATTAATGCAACGGACACAAAACACAATTACACATAAGCTGATGGTAATTCTTGACCAAACAGGAGCAGCAATTCCATCCTATAACAAGCACGATTGCAGGGCGATTAATTTTGATACATATAAATTGTGACGGCAGAAAGTGATTAGAAAATGACAAAATATACCTATTTTTGGGTTGTTAAGGAAGCAGCCAGGTCGCCTGCAGTAATGTTTACTGACGATCTCCGACTGGCCACGTTGTTTACCAACCAGCGCTTTGACTGGACATGTTGGTGTATCTAGTGTCAAAGTAATGAAGTGTTGACATGATCATTTACTTTTTACAGATTACTGTATAGTGCAAGTGGGGACACTCACCATGCATTCATTCGATGTACTGCAGCTTTGGGTGTCTGCCCTCTGCCCTTTCCTCTCTTCCTGCCTTCCTCTTCTGTCTCTCTTTCCTTCATTCTTTCCTCTTCCTTCTGCCTACGAGTGACTTTACATTCCCTCTTCTGTCTTTCCTTCATTTTTTCCTTTTCCTTCTGCCAATGGGTGACTCTACACTGAGTGACAAGCCAAATGGTTTCCTGTACACCAGGAAACCATTTACTATGCTGGGTGGTAACCATATAACCAAATTTTGGCACCTGGTGGTGTAGTGGATAATTAAGGCACTCCAATCAGATTGAGCCAGTGAAGATTTATATCCAAGGGGTGGTTGGGGTTTATTGCTAACATAATGCCACTCAGGGATGAGTGAGGATGGTCACTCATTTTAAATGTTAGGACCAACTTGCTTAGCCCCGCCCTCCTATCCTTTTTATGGGACAACATGGGATTGGATGATGGATGGATTATAAAAATGCTCCTAAATAGGAGGTTCCATTACTATTGGCAATACTGCATACCATATATTTCATGGAATAAGTGATTCAATGTAATCAACAAGCATGTTTTACTATCCTTTATCACATTTTAATGGCTGTGTCCTGTGTGATGTATATAAAGATTTATTTTATGATCACATCTACCTTGGCCATCACATGGTCATGCGACAATTGCGCCAGGCTTAATAAACACTCTTAACACTACTGTATTGGCTAAGTCTTACGTAATAAACATTTTAGTTTGCAAGCTGTTAGGTGGGTTATTAATCACTGGCAGGTCTGGAGGACAAAGCCATCCAGTTGGGTTTCCACTGCTATTAATGGTTCTAAATTGTTCACACTTGTTTGTTTTGGTGAGCTGACGGCATGTCCAGTCAAAGGGATCGGCAGTAAACATGCTATTGGGGTGTTCAGGCAGCTCCCTCTAATATCACTAGGTAGATATATTTGGTTCTCCAATATCTTACTAACAAACATCAGAAGTTAATTACCAATGTACAAAGTACTAAAATAATTTTCATAGGGAACGGAGGCCTACGAAAAAACAGATTGATTTCCTGCGTCACTGTTGTATTTATTTACCCTCAACAGAAAATGTGGAAAAGCCACGTTAGATAAATAATACATAAAATGATTACTAGAATAAAATGTTGTTTGTATCAATACTCTTGCCTTCACAAATACACATAAGAATGAACCAATGAATGATCAAACACAAGCATCTCCCTGGTGGTGGCTTCCCTTCACCAAACTCCACCTCACCACCCCCATGAGCATGTCGTGAGCAGGAGCCGTGGTTGGGAGGAGACCCACTTCCGCTTACCCCTGTCTCATACGCTAGCAACAGATGCTCACTGTTTATACAGGAGCTATTGTACAGGTAACTTTACATATTACCGTACCACTGAATCTTTCAGCCACGACCCGGATGTGCTGAAAACCGGACGTTCCGAACACGGAAACTCCAGCTTTCACTGTATGGGTAAAGTGTAGTCAGACTAGAGGGTATATCTGTCTGGAAACCAAGGAGATTCTGTCATAACTCCTAAACCTTTGAGCTCACACACCATCCCAATATAGGCAACTGCTCTAATGTGGCCATCTACATCCTATTTAAAGCTATTTCAGTATATCGTGTGTGCACAATGGACTAGTATTCTGTGTGTGTGTGTGTGTGTGTGTGTGTGTGTGTGTGTGTGTGTGTGTGTGTGTGTGTGTGTGTCCGACAAATTTCCTGCCCTTATATCATGAATAAAGATAAACAAGACGTCAATAAATGTTCAACTAATTTAACTTGGCCAGAAAATGTCACCTCTCCATCTTGAATGCAAAAATTTAATAATAAAACTAGAATAACATGCTAATCATAAAGAAGTGCTATGTAAAGGATGCAGAGCTGTAGTACTGTCTTCTGCCACAAACAATTAACCACAACAATAAAACAATAATAAAACAAATAAAAACAGACATAATAAACACTGAATAATCATGAGAAGGCAAATACATAAAACTTCTCAACACAAACAACACAATTACAAAATACACAATAACACAATACAAAAAAATTATATTAAACAAAAATCATGGGAACACAAACATACTGTAAACATTTAACAAAACAAAGACAATGCAAGAATGAAAATAACAAATAAAACGTGACTTAACAATATAGTCAATCGGGGTAGAAAAAAACATAGGCCAAGTTGGGTAAAGTAACACAGCCCTGCCCATCGTTAGCTGTTGTCTAATTTTTCTAGTTTTTGGCATGCTAATAGACCTACCTATACTCCATATTATGTGTAGCAGATCTGCCCAAAAATGATTTGGGGACAGGTTATGATCAAACGAAGAATTTTTATTTTTTGCTAATTTAACTTTTTTGGCATGTTTTCTTTTAAGTAATGACATTTCAGGTGCTTTGAATGCAATGCATTCATTCTGCTTTCAGGTGACCAGTGACAGTTGCCCTACAGAGCCAAATCAAGAGACAGGACCTGCCTGCTTTTGTAACTCCAGTATAGATACAGTACATCCCCCTAGTACGGGCCTATAGGGGCGGCAGAGGACGTCGCATACTAGGAATTTGCGTACTGTGAATACATAAACTTATGGGAAGAATTACATATGGGCGGCACCCCCCTTCATGGGCAACCCTTGAGAAGCCTTTCAGACCTCAGTATTGTAATATACAGGGAAACTATCCAAGACATATTACCAAAGATAGAAGAAACCTACAAGATTATGGCTTTACTACCTTAGGTAAATCATTGGTGGTAGGTGGGGGCAACCATCATCCACTCACTTGATGTAGTGCTGCCCACTTCTTCCTTAGCCTTTATCATTATTTTTCTGTGCCTGCCCTCCTCTCTTCCTATATCTCCCATCTTTCCTGTCACTTCTTAATGCTCTTCTTTCCTTTACAGGTGGCTTTACATTGAGTCACAAGCCAAATGTTTCCTGTAAGCCAAGAAACCATTAACAATGCTGGGTGGTAACCATATAACCAACCCATACATGCTCCCTACGTGTCAACAAGTGGGTTGGTGGAGGGTTAGCGCCCCTCCCTGTAAAACCAATAACTCAAAGTCAAATGGCCACCCCTTACAGGATTATGGCGTCTGGCAATAGATAGACAGACCTTTACCTGTTATCGCTTCTTGTGGGGGCAATGTCGCATACTCAGGGTAACCCCGGATTTGGGCCACTCTTCACTGCCCGTCTTGCCTACAAGGAGTTCAATTCGCATACTAATAAAAAATACACTAAAATAAAAAAAAATTAGGTCCTCACGTACAAGGGGGATCGTGTACTCGGAACTCGCGTACTGTGGGGATGTACTGTATGTGGTTTACCCAGGGCACAGACACCCCCAAAGGGATAATTAAAAACCTGTTTCTTATTGCAACTGAAAAACAAAGCAAAAATACAACAAAACAAAACCGTGAGGTGCAACAAAGTTTCACACTGAAGATAAACTTCTTGGAAAGCATTACAATTATCTTTGTGAAGAAGCAGTTCATGAATGCTTCAAAAATGTAGTTAGGTTTGAATTTCTTTCTCTTGAAAAGGTAAAACATTAGAGGAATGTGAAGTTTGCATGGATCAGTCCAAACAAGTAAGATACCAGTATATACAGTATAATGGACAAGGCACTCAGAGAGCGCATACCTCTGTCAGTGCGCTTGCAGGATCCTGATCCGGACCCGGATCTGCCCCCAAATTTAATCAATTCTTTTTTGACCCATGGACCACCCTTAAACAAAATTTTATTGAAATTCATTGAGAACTTTTGGAGACATTGTGTGAAGAGACAGACAAGAAACACACAAACACAGGTGAATACATAACCTTCAACTTCGTTGGTAGAGGTAAAGCCTTGGTTTGTAATGTCTATATTCTGAATGTATGCTGTAATTTATTTTTATTATAGATTATGTCTAAATGTGTTGTACACATTATTAAGGAAAATTCATTAGCTTTTGGAAGCTGTATTTCCACTAGTTTCAGAGTTTTTGTTATATATATATTTTTTAACACGAAAACACATTTCACTTTCCCCATTCACCGCGGTAAAAAAAAAAAAAAAAAAAAAAAAAATCCCACATACAGTATTCTTTATAAATCTTAGCACTGACTGGTTGTATACTTTTCATTCATGTCATGTTTTAGGTTAGGTACCCACTGCCATGTGATATCCAGTCTGCCAGGTTGCTTTGAAACAAGATCAGTGAAGCAAAGGCAAATTGTTTTGATTTACCCCGATTAACTATAATAACCACGACAAGGAGAATACTTAAAGCTTCTTGGCACCTAAAAGACACAACACAAGTGGTCTTTTTTCTCAATATTTACACACAACACATCCTATAAACATTGAAAATTCCATAACAAAAACATAATACAAAAAATAATAAACCACAATAACTAAACACAAATAAAAACATTCACACAAGACATACAATAATCACCAGAAGAAAAATACTTAAGGCTTCGTGGCACCAAATACACATGACCCAAGTGGTCTTTTTTCCCATTATTTACACAACACATCCTTAAAATTTTGAAAAATCCAGAATTTTCAACTTTAATGAAATGATTTATAACTAAAAGATGCATGTACAAACACACAATAATTTTCACCAACCCATAAATGCAAAACTGAACCTTGATAATTCTCACCTCTCTCTCTCACACACACACAAAGCTGAACTATCCTTTACTAATCCTCACCTATCCACACACACAAAGCTGAACTAACCTTGTGATAATTCCACACTAGGAAACACACACACACACACACACACACACACACACACACACACACACACACACACACACACACACACACACACACACAAAGCTGAACTAACCCTGTGATAATTACACACTAGGAAACACACACACACACACACACACAAAGCTGAACTAACCCTGTGATAATTCCAGCCTAGGAAACACACACACAAAGCTGAACTAACCCTGTGATAATTCCAGCCTAGGAAAAACACACACACACACACACACACTGCACTAACCTTACAATTCTCCTTAGCGCATCACCCAACACAATGACACCCGTATATTCGTGACACATTTGATCTTGGCCACGACTGTCTGGCTTGGGGTTTAGGGTGGGTTTGGGGTCCATGGCGGCTTGGACAATGTCACTCTGACAAAACGAACTTTACATTAGTTGTGAGTTGAGGCTTGTTTCATTATCTGTTCTTTATAATCAGGTATAATTAATCGAAATCACAAAATCATACAAATTCAATCAATAAAGACATTATGAAAATCATACAAATAAAGTTCAATCATAATAAACAATCCACCATGGGGACCGAGTATTACAAATAATACTCGGTCACCATAAAAAAAAAAACATGAAAATCTATCAAAATTACAATTCAATCATGAAATTCACTACTTCTATCAAACAAAATTCAATCACGAAACTTATAAATCCTATCATAAAAATTATGAAATCCAATCATAACAGCAGAAATCAATCAAATATCTGTCATGAATTCCATATTTTCAATACAGTTGATTAATCGTTTATAATGGCTCCAACATGCTTTCATGCATCAGCCCTGTCACCTAATGGTGGCTCTCCACACTAATCTCTGGCAGCCTCTCTATTTAGTTTCTTATCCCTAAGCTTCGGAGAACAGGGCGTGGCCATACACCTTTTGTACGCCCAGTGTCAACATCTGAATGGTCGGGCAGAGGCAGCCGAAAAGACCGCCAAAAGGTTGATACAGGACAACTCAAGTGGGAGTGGCAGCCCCAAAACAGACAAGGTCTGACTAGCCTTCCTTCAGTACCTGAACCACCCTCTCCCTGGGGTTAACAAGTCCCCCACCCAACTAGCCACTGGGAGGCAGCTCTGGGATGGGGTACCTACTGCCTGTGGCCCCTACGAGAATGGCTGCACACCCTGACACCCCCAGGGAATTGGTGCCGCTGCAGCCTGGAACAGACCTCCAAACTGTGGGATAGAACAGGTTTTGTGTCGGAGTTTCTACTCCACAGGCCATACACAGTGCCGTTAGGTAGTGGCTGCCTCTCATGCAGAAACAGACGGCACCTGTGAGTCGGTGCTCCACCCCCCTACACACCTGGTGCACTCCACACAGCCACCTGCGCCATTCTCTGCCCCAACTGCCAACCTGGCACCCTCCTCACAGTCTCTTAAGCCACCCTTGGCTGCTCCAGGACGCCCTTGGCAGATGGCTCAATGGTCCACAATGTTAAATGACTGTCATGTAGTTGTTAAGTACTATGTAGTTAATAAATTACGATAAGCATTTCCGGTAAATAATGAGTACTACTGTGCCTGTATCATGATTTGGTTTGATTTGTGTTACACACATACCATATTATGTACTCATACCAGACAGCTGTTGGTTACATTTTAGGCACTACTATGCCTCTATGCAGCATGTCTTGTATGTAGCTTAATTACTATCATATGTTAAATACATTGTGCCTCTATAAACTCTGCCCCCCGCCATCACAGCCGTACCATTCGTTATGAACCATTACTATACATTTTGTTACATTAAGTATTGCTTTGCCCCAATGATTTATGACCATAACGGTTATGTTCTATTTCCTATTTTTGTTATGTCTGATTGCCATCGGTCTTTGAGAGAAGTCATCTTGGAGGGGAGATGTAGGATGTGTCATACAAGATGTTTGGTGGGCTGCGCTAGCAGGCGCGAGCATTATTTAATGGCTCGTGGGGGACAGTCAACTGCTAGTGGAATAAAGGGGTACACATCCCAGAGGTCTGCTTACCCTACACCTAATTAGCTAGCAACCAAACATTAAGGCATAGTATTTGTACTCTGCCACTGATCTACACAAAATATGCTGTAAAATTTTTCTTATTCTGCCACTGATCTACAGGAAATAAGCTTCAAAAATGAATATCTTCATCTACAAGGAACAGTAAAATACATTATTATTTTTCAGATCTGAGTTTCTACTGCATTGTCAAGTGTATTAAGCATCACATCACTAAGGAAGAAGTGTACTAGAAGTTCCCTAGACATTGGCCAAACAGCCCTAAGTCCCTAAAGAAAAGCCATGGCCGAGACCGGGCTTTCCCACAGAGCTCTCAAGGAGTGTATGTTGTGTTGTTGGCATAGGTAATTGTGTGCAATGCAGTCTTCCATAATGTGCTTAATAGTATGGGGTGCTGTGTTACATTCTGGACAGGCATCAGCAACTGAGTCATCCAGCCACTTCTGATAACTCAAGAGGGCTGGATGATGCCCACATCTCAGCCTGGCCAGGTGGACCCTGTCCTCACAAGGGAGGTAGGATTCGGAGGGGAGGATATCAGGAGGCCGTACATGCAGATGTGTGTTGTCTGAGTGACTGAATGGAGCAGCGAGTGATTTGGGTATGGATATGCTTCTGGAAGCTGGTTGTCGTCACCATTATCATCGCTCTTCCTTCCCATCATCATCATCATCTTTCTCCCCCTCCCATCATCATCCTCTGTCCCTCCTCCTCCAATCATCATCTATCCCCCCTATCATCATCATCATCATCATTCCACCCTCCTGGGACTGGAGTGTTGTGATGACGAGGGCTAGATTGAGATGGTTTGGGCATGTGGAGAGGATTGAGGATGACAATTGGGTGCAGAAGGTGAGAAGTTTTAACATCAGGGGTCGGGCTGCGAGAGAAAGACCGAAAAAGAGCTGGGACGAGGTCATTGTGACCTCAGGGATAAGAGACTGAATAGGGAGGCTGCCAGAGATCGAGCAGCATGGAGAGCAGCCATTAAGGGACCAAGGCTGACGTATATAAGCATGTTGGTACATTTATAAACCAAACGAGGTACAGTGTGTCCATCAAGTCCTGCTGGGTTAATAAAAGGGTAGTTTGTAAATGGCTGAGTATATTGATGCATTCCTTTGTTTATGATGAAAATATACCTTAAAAGATGTTTAAAAGTTAACTGTTTTTGCTTTTCTTTTCAGGCAATGGTGATATCTGAATAACCATGACAAGCGTACAGGACTTTGAGGACATGTTGTATATCAGCTGACAATACCTGTGTAAGATTCCATGACACACGGCAATGATGCACTCTCTGTTCTTGACTTGCCATAACAGTCACGCCTTGTCCTGTTGCCAGTCTGCTCTGCTATACAATTCATCGGCATTCTATTCTACTCTTGACTTGCCACCATCCGACACCCTGCCATGTTGTTCTGCCGTGCTAAAGCCAGCATCAGCGTCCTGTTCTCTTGACTTGCCACCATCCGACACCCTGCCATGTTGTTCTGCCGTGCTAAAGCCAGCATCAGCGTCCTGTTCTCTTGACTTGCCACCATCCGACACCCTGCCGTGTTGTTCTGCCGTGCTAAAGCCAGCATCAGCGTCCTGTTCTCCTGACTTGCCACCATGCTGCACAATGCCATGCCATGTCTTCCTCTATTGCAATATCAGTTTGTTATGCTGTTTGCTGCACTGGTACGCTGCTGTTCTTGATCTACGTGCCACAGTTTTATCCTGAAAAAGTTTATTCCCATCAAAATACTGCATAAAGACGAATGTAATTAATGAGAGAGAGAGAGAGAGACAGTGTGTGTGTGTGTGTGTGTGTGTGTGTGTGTGTGTGTGTGTGTGTGTGTGTGTGTGTGTGTGTGTGTGTGCAAATATGACTGTGTGGTCTATTAACAAGACCATACAAAACATCAACAACACTACCACACTAACTGCAACTGAAATAATGTCTGCTTGCTAAACATAAAACATGAACAATACTTAACTGTTTGTCACAGGATGGAGCACAGCAGGCAGCAGACCAGGAGGCAGAGCAGAAAGCAGACCATACTAGGTGTCCAAATCCTCCTCAGCAGTGGGTGCATCCTCGCCACAACTCTGAATTACTGTATAGTACTGGAAAGAACCCCCCCAAAAGAGAGAGAGAGAGAGAGAGAGAGAGAGAGAGAGAGAGTGCATTCTTTACATAACTTAGGGAAATTTTAAAACTTCATCCCTGTTTCTTGACTTACAGGATGTTTTCAGATGTCACCAAACATATAGAAATATCAAGTACTGTACCTTTAAGATGTCACCAATATCTTTTGATGTCACCAATACTTTAGATGTCACCAATACCTTTAGATGTCACCAATACTTTTGATGTCACCAATACCTTTAGATGTCACCAATACTTTTGATGTCACCAATACCTTTCGATGTCACCAATACATTTTAATGTCACCAATACTTTTGATGTCACCAATACCTTTAGATGTCACCAATACTTAAGATGTCACCAATATTTTACCTTTAGATGTCACCAATACTTTACCTTTGGATGTCACCAATACTTTACTTTTAGATGTCACCATACCTTTGAATGTCACCAATACCTTTTGATTTCACCAATACTTTTTTAGATGTCACCAATACTTTACCCTTTGATGTCACCAGTACCTTTAGATGTCACCAATACCTGGTAATGTCACCAATAAAATTTCGATGTCACCAATACTTAAGATGTCACCAATACCTTTAGATGTCACCAATACTTAAGATGTCACCAATACCTTTAGATGTCACCAATACTTAAGATGTCACCAATACCTTTAGATGTCACCAATACCTTTAGATGTCACCAATACCTTTAGATGTCACCAATACCTTTAGATGTCACCAATACTTAAGATGTCACCAATACCTTTAGATGTCACCAATACTTTTGATGTCACCAATACCTTTAGATGTCACCAATACTTAAGATGTCACCAATATTTTACCTTTAGATGTCACCAATACATTACCTTTGGATGTCACCAATACTTTACTTTTAGATGTCACCACACCTTTGAATGTCACCAATACCTTTAGATGTCACCAATACTTTACCTTTCGATGTCACCAATACTTTACCTTTCGATGTCACCAATACTTTACTTTTAGATGTCACTAATACCTTTGAATGTCACCAATACCTTTAGATGTCACCAATACTTTACCTTTCGATGTCACCAATACCTTTGGATGTCACCAGTACATTTAGATGTCACCAAACATCTTATATCATCACCTAGTATCTATGATGTCACCATACCCTTAAATATTGTCACCAAGCTTCTAAATAACATCAAATATTTATGTCACCAAACATCTCTCTGCCTCTACTAAGCATCTCTGTGTCACCAAGTACTATTTATATTTCACTCCCACCAGTTTTAATGCCATCACTTTCAATGTCACCAAGAAATTGTGTGTTATTGGACAAACTTTGCCAATAACTTGCAGCTTTTGGCTAGAGTGATCATTCCTGCACTTTGCCCTTATGCATGGTTCAGGAGAGGGTCGCCTTCGTGTGGTGGCGCTGATATAATTGGGTGCTTCTACTGCCCAGCTACACAAACATCCCTCGAGGCTTCTACCTCCCAAAAAAGGCTTGTGGACTGCAGGAGGGTAATTTCAGGCTGTACTCCAAAAGGGTTCATGTTTCAAATGAACCTGGAGTCACAGCAACAACATAACGTGTCTGGCCTTTCTGAATTTTTACGGCCGGATGCCCGTTCCTGACACCAACCCTCCCCAATTTATCCGGGCTTGGGACCGGCACTGAGTTGAACAAGATTCCTTATCCTCGGATCAAGCGCAACTCAATGGCTGGGTTAAAATGTCATATACTCCTTTTAATTTAACTTGGCCTTAAATTCCAAACAGTATGTATTCTGAATTCTAGCAAGATTAAAAAATGCTACACTCGTTTTACTCTAACTTGACCGAGAACTGCCATCCATCCATCCTCCTTGAATTCTGAATTCTAACAAGACATTAACAACTGAATATGGTGATAGTTATGAAGTGCTATGTAAAGGATGTAATGCCACTGCATTTTGTGTGTGTGTGTGTGTGTGTGTGTGTGTGTGTGTGTGTGTGTGTGTGTGTGTGTGTGTGTGTGTCTGACTCTGGCCATAGGCTTCATAGCCTGCTCTCAAGGCCCAGTAGTCCTCCTACATACCCTACACCTCTCTACATGTCACCATGTTGCTAAATTATTTTTTTCCCATCTTTATTTATGCCTCTATCTCCTGATTTTTTAGTCACATAATCTTGAATAGCTGTACTTCCTTATGATATAAAAACACTCAGCGAATATATATTATGTACTAATTTACAATGTTTTTTCTTTCCATCCAGGGGCGATGTTGTTGGACGCAGCTTGCGTCATCCAGTAATGGGCGGGTAAAATTAGGTTCGACGCAGCCTGCGTCGTCCAGTAACGAGAAAGTGACTTTTGTGCTGCTACCCCAAGTATCAAAAGGGTTAACAAAACTGTAAGAGACATCTAAGCCCTTGACAAACATAAGAGTGGCATTTCAATACATGGATGAGGAGATCATGAAAAAATTGATGGTGGTTCTGATCTGCCCCAGGTTAGAATATGTGGCAGTAGTGTGGTCCCCACAAAAAAAGAAAGATATAAACAAGATCGAGAGAATACAGAAAGCGGCAACAAAGATGGTCCCTAGCCTGGCACATTTATCATACAGGGAAAGACTACAAAAGCTGGGTCTGCTTTCCTGTGAAGAAATAAGACAGTGGGGTTACATGATTGCAGTGTTCATGGCCATGATGGGAGTAGACAGAGTTGACAGATAAGATCTGTTTGTATGGGATAGGGAAGCAACACGAGGACATGGAAAGAAACTGAAAACGACAAGTTGCCTGAAGAATAATCAAGAAATACAGTTTTCCACACAGATGCACTGACCTGTTGAGTAGCCTGGGCAAAGAGATCATCCAGTCTAAAAACTTAAATGAGTTTAAAGCAAACTTTGACTGGTTAGTACATGGAGACGGGACTCCAAGAGCATAACTCATTTCCTGTACATCACTAGGTAAAATGTGCACACACATACACAATCAATCAACACTGTTTTGTAGCCTACCCATAATATAACTGCAGCTCTTACGCACCCACTTATCACAAACGCTGTACAAGAAGGAATTATGTCCCACACCCTTGAGGCAAACTGCAAATGGCCACACTTCCTCTGCTTTGACAGTACCACCACTGGCCCTAGATACCATAACTTTTGTTTTATCCACATCTACTTTCAAACACCTTGTACTGTGCCCCCATTTTATCTCTCTGTTTCCTAAATCTACCCTCTGCCTCCCTCATTTTCTGACTGTCATCAGCATACAACATCCCTGATGGGGATTAATTCAGAAGTTGCATTAGGGAGCTTCAAGCACTATGATAAACAATGAGATGCTTATAACTGACCCCTGATGCACACCAACACACACAGAAAACTCACTCAAGCCTCTTTTCACTCACACCTGGCTGTAAGGACACATGTACAGTGCCATGAGCACTCAAATCAGCTACTCTTCCCTCACAGGCTATCTCATTTCCTACTTAACCACCTTCCTAGGAACAAGGTAAAGCTCTCTTCCTTCCTATGTGTAATGGGATCTATATACTGTATGCCAGCACAGACAGAGGCAATGTGTGGATTCTCTCTCTGGTTCAAGTGGAACATGCGCCTAGCAAGTATGTGGAAGCGAGTTAGCATCCTGGCTAGTACAGTGATTAATTTAGCAAGTTTTGTAAAGCCTAAACATTATTATTTTTCCTGAAGCTGTCGAACAATGAATATAGCATCAGTCGTTCCTTTGTCTGACAAACCCAAACTGCATCTCATCAATAATCACTCTTTGTCTAATCATACCTTCTAGAACTCTCTCCATTACTTTCATTATCTGGTCCAAAAGTTTTATGCCTCTATAATTTCCTCTTTCCAGGGCATCACCCTTCCTCTTGTACACATTTACAATCACACTCTTCAGCCAGTCATCTGGGACAACACACTCATATATCCTTCCATCCATCCTCCAATCCTACGTTGCCCGATGAGGAGCATAGAAGCCTGGGACTAGGCAAGTTGGTCCTGACATTTAAGATGAGAGTGACCAGCCTCACTCATCCCTGAATGGCATTACATGAGCAATAAACCCCAACCACCCCTTGGATATAAACTTTCACCAGCTCAATCTGATTGGAGCGCTGTAATTACCCACTAAACCACAAGGTGCCAAAATTTGGTTATATGGTTACCACCCAGCATAGTAAACGGTTTTCTGGTGTACAGGAAACCATTTGGCTTGTCAATCACTGTAAAGTCACCCACAGGCAGAACAAAGAGGAAAGAATGAAGGAAAGAAAGACAAAAGAGGGAGTGTAAAGTCACCCGTAGACAGAAGGACGAGGAAAGAACGAAGGAAAGACAGAAGACGATAGATGGAAAGCAGGATGGAGGAGAGAAAAGGGCAGACACCTGAGAGCAGCACTACATCAACTGAGTGGATGGTGAGTGCCACCACCTACCACAACTTAACACTATAACTGCATTAATCAGGTCAGTACAGTAACTAAACCCGCTCCTGTATCCCCTGAGGCCTTCAGCACTTCAGCAGTCAACCCAGACACACCTGCCGCCTTCCCCACCTGCATCCTGCTTATTTCCCACACTCACAGCAGCAGCAGCAGCAATCAAAGGCCAAGGGCCAAACACTGGATCCGCTGACTCCGATCCTTCCCTGTTCCAGTCAAACTCCTCATTCAACAACCAATTACAGTGCTCTCTCCAGGCATCTTTAATATCCCCATTGTTCACCACTACCTTTCCTTCATCATTCTTCACACACTGCTCACCTGTAACATCCCTGCTTTCCCTCTTCATCTGCTTTGCCACCTTAAATATCATATTCTTCCTTTCAACACAAGATTATCCGGAAAAAGTCTCTGAGATACATTACACAATGTAAACCTCTTTTCTAGCCCTACGCTTGGCAGCCAAGTATTCCTCATTTTTACCACCCCTTTTCCAGGAATTTTCTCCTTAACTGCAGCTTGTACACCCTCATCCCACCACCAAGTTACTTTATGTCTTGGTGGGCCCCTTGTCCATCCACACACTGAATCAGTAACTCTCAGGTGATTGTTCTTGAGGGCTCTGTACTGTTCTTTAACATTTGTCAACAGCTCCCTGTTCAGCCACCACTCTACATATCTCACTATAGAAAGCATCCATTACTGCTTGGTTTTCAACTTCCATATTTTCCTCCTAGGTGCACAGGTCCTCTTTTTCATCACCCACTCTGTCACGTCAATACCTTGTGTTGCTGCACACTCTTCATCCCTGTAACTTTAACATCCATCACTAACCTCCTATCAGCCCTCCTGACCGGAAAATAGTTTATCTGGCAACTATTTCCTCCAGACTAGAATGAGTCAAACTACTCTCTCTTTCTAAAATGTGTGTTGCACACAATCATGTTCATTGCCTCCCCGAACTCAAGTATCCTTTCCCCTTCCATATTCCTATCATATGCACATCCCCGATGTACTCCTTCACATCCTTGAGCTGCTTCACCCACATGACCATTTAAGTCCCCTCCCAAAACTACAATCTCATCATCGCCTATACCACTTACCACACATATTAAGTCATCTCAGAATCTATCTATCTATTGCCTGACACCTTAATCCCTTATATGGGTTGGCCACAAACAAATTGCCTCCACGTCACCCTGTCCCCCGCCATTTCACTGCCAGGCTCCCAATTCATACCCCCCTCTCACATATATCTCTCCACTCCATCCCTCCATCTTATCCTTGGCCTTCCTCTCCCTCTCTCCCCCTCCACCTCACTCACATACACTCTCCTCATCAGTCTCTCACTCTCCATCCTCTCCACATGGCCAAAGCACCTCAATGTGTTTCTCCTAATGCTTCCTATCACATCCACATCTACACCACAACGCTCCTTCACATCCTCATTTGTCAGTCTCTCTCTCCATGTGACTCCACAGGCTCCTCTCAAATAACTCATTTCCATTGCTCTCACTCTTGACTTCTGTCCCTCAAACAACGTCCAAGCTTAACTTCCATACATCAGAGTTGGTATTACAATACTGTCATGTACAGGTCTCCCTCACTTTACGGTCGGTATGCATTCCTAGAAAGGCAATCGTATACCGAAATATCGTATAGCGAACTTAAGGTTTAACCCCTGAACCACAGGTGTCATTCCAGAATGACATTGCAAAAACTGGACCAAACCGCGGGTGTCATTCTGGAATGTTTGTGAATATTTTGAATACCACAGGCTTTTTCCGCACGCCAATTGTTTCAAGGGAGAGTAGCTATTAAGTTCTTTAACTTCAGCCGACCCCCACCTCCCTCCTCCCACCCCCCGGGCCCCCCACCCCACCCCTGACCAAACACGCATCAGTATCTGTCCAGCTTTGTGAGTGACAACAGCGCTGATGTGGCAGTGAAGTGCGGGCAATTACAGTGCCTTTTACCTGCCTCAGTGAACACAGAGTGGGTGTTTATTGTATGTGCAGTGTTCATATATGTTTATAGTATTATTATCAGAATGAGGTTGGCATTTGGTAATGGTGTGTGAGCAAAAAATAGTGATTTTAGATTGCTCACTTCTAATGGCACTGCCCAACCAGTGATAGTCAACGAAATCATGAAACCTACATCATTGCAAAGCCGAAGGTCAGTACTTTCTAATGGTACTTTATTTTTCGCTCTAGATTTATTCTCTGCAGAGTTATAAAGGTTTAAAGTTTGTTTACATTTTGGCTGGAACCCCCGCAGGGAGGGGGGCAGTCGGGTCAAAACAATGCCCGCGGTTAAAGGGTTAATGGGAAAAATAGGGACGCGTTCTGGACTCATATATATGAAACCCAACACCCATACAAGTGATCCAATATGCAGTAATAATAATAATGCTTTATGTACTGCAGTGCATCTGAATTACATATGAATGTACATTTGCAAACACAAAGACATGAACAGCATAAACAACAACATGAAATACAATACAGTATAAAGAACAGGAAAAATAGTACAGTAATATCCCGGGCACTGATGCACACAGACGCACGAAGTGTAAGCTGCACAAGCGCGCGGGTGAGACTGGGCAGCGATGTGGTTTCGGGACAATTTGCCATTAAGTCAATTCAGTCACAAAAATAACATAAATCGTTGTCATTAATGAAGACAGCTATGGGTGACACTAGAATAAAATTAAAAGGCGACTACAGTGAGGATGAAACTAGTTAATTATTGACTAAAGGTGCAACCATAAATATTATCCAAAGCCTACGCTTTTGAACATAGACTTCGATGGATTGCCCTGAAATATAGTTATTAAAGTATTGCACTGATTAATTATATTTACAAAATGACGTGGAGTCATCCAGGGTGCGAATTGTCATGACGGGGAATCAACCATGTTTTGACGGCGAATTGTCTCGGAACCAGTGATGCTTGGTTGGCAGAAGTACCGGAAACTGTGTGCACAGAGTGGGTATGCCACGCAACTCTCAGGTGATCTGCCTGTGAGCGCAGGATTTCTCCACATTACCAATCGTAAATGCGGGGGAGCTCAATCGTAAAACAAACTGGTACTAAAGAACAATCGTACATGCGAAATATCATGAAACGAAACATCGTACAATGAGGGAGAACTGTAATAACTTTTTCACTTCCATGCTCACTTCCCTATTTCTTATCACTGCCTTCAAGGAACCAGCAACCTTTCTTCCTTGTACCCTTTCAAGCACTTCACCCTCCAAACTTCCATCCTTACTCATCACACTACCCAAGTACCGTACTTAAACGTACTCACATTTTCAATTTCCTCATCATCCAACCTCACTGTACGTTCACTGACTTCACCTCTCTCGATTACCATAACTTAACTCTTCCCTACAGTTTTCTTTAAATTCCCAAACTTAACCACCAAGCCTTGCAGCTCCCCTTCGTCTTCACTTAACAACACAGTATCATCTGCAATCAACAGTACAGGGAGTTTCCAAACACTGCCCTCTCTCATTAGGGCCACTCCAACATCCACTGCCCTACACTGTACCTGGTATCTCTTTTATAACCCCATCCATAAACAGACTGAACAACCATGGAGACATGACACATCCCTGTTTCAACCCAACTTTCAAATATAAAAACTCACTCAGTTCACTATCCATATGCACTGCAGCCTTAACACCCTCATACATACTCTTCACAGCATTCAGCAACTTCCCATCTACTCCATATATTCTTAATACTTTCCACAATCCTTGTCTATCCACCCTGTCATATGCTTTCTCCAAATCCATGAAGGCCGCATACAACTTCTTTCCCTTCCCTAGACACTTTTCCACTAAAGATCTAAGAATGAATATCTGATCTACACAACCTCTTCCCTTCCTAAAGCCTCCCTGTTCCTCCCCAACTAATTCCTCTTATTTCCCTAACTCTGTCAATAAGCATCCTACCGTATACTTTTCCAATTACACTACGAAGACAAATGCCCCTCTGATTACCACACACTTCTTTTTCCCCTTTCCCTTTGTACAAGGGAATAATTATACCTGACTTCCAATCATCCAGGGCTTTACCTTCCTCCCAGAATCTATCTTTTAGTACATACCCAAGCCAGCCTGTGGGGCATATGTCAATATAAATGAATTTATGAGTCTACCGAACAATATTTTCACTGCTATAATCCTTTCATTCACTTTCACTATATTCATGATATTCTGCCCATTTTTCCTTAACCAGTACACCCACACCACCATATCCATGTGCAGTATCTACAATCCCTGCCGACAATCATTCTGGCTGATCCTCCCCCGTACCAAAGCTTATGTCCACAACCAACATCCACCCATTTCCTATTCACTGCCTCCACCACTTCCCCCGCTCTACCCCTCAAACTACCCACATTCCATGAAGCCACTCTGATCCCCTTGAGTGATTTGAATTCCACGGGCTTACTTATGCTTCTTCTCATTTAGGTCATAAATCTTAATGAGACAGACCACAGACCCACTCCACCAGCACAGTCCCAAGACCAGGCTTTTTTTTTAATGCAAGAAAGAAGGAACCAAAGGCCAGGGACCCACAAACCGTTCCTTCCAAGAAAAAAACAAAAAATACAAAAGAGAGCCAACTTCAGGATCCGTGACCTGGGACCCATAGCGCACCATCCGTGGCCAGTGGCTGTGACAGTGGCCTTGGGGCCACAGGGTGTCCCTGTAGATGCCAGAACAGCTACAGGGACACCCTCCAAGCACGCCTTGGCACTGTAACTGCCCCGCCAGTATCCACCCACTGACAGGGCTGCTTCCTGGGGCACTAATAACAGGTTCTGGCCCCTCTCTACTGGACACCAGTGGCAGCCTGAGAACCACAACGCACTGTACCCTCTACCACAGATCCAAGCCCCATCCCATCCTGGTCCCAAAATCTATGCTGGCGGAGAATGCGTCACGCCTCCCCTTAATCGGTCCACCACTAGGTAGCAGGGACAAAGTTTTCTGGCCGCATGCCCTTGCTGGCACCAACCAGTGACAGTGGGGTACGTTGTGTGATATGTAAAGGGCATGTAGAATAGTGTATGAGATATAGAAAAGTGTTTGGGAGAGTATGCCTGCCTACTCTCCGTGTTAGTGTCACAGTGAAAAGGTCAGCAAAGAGGAATGTTCAGGATATCCTGATGGCTAGTGAAACATGACATCCAAGTCTTCCTATCACCAGCATCCCCCCCCCCCCAGGAGTACTGCCCTGATCAGCTGGTGCAACAGCCTACTCCCTATTAATGGGTCCGATAGAAGAGATGACATTCGGGCTGAATGGGTTACATCAACAACGTTGGCAGATCTAAGGGACGGGTGGGAGGGACAAGAGGGCATGTCTGAGAATAAATAACTACATAACTAAATACACAATAAAAGCTAACAATAAGACTAAACTACATAATAAATTTTGGCATATTTCAACATCAGCCTGAGCCAATTCACTGCAGGGCACCACCACCTCCCCCCTAATGAGAGAGAGAGAGAGAGAGAGAGAGAGAGAGAGAGAGAGAGAGGAATCTGTCACTAAACATCAATGCTATATATATATGTACAGTATTACTGCATTAAAACCCACCTGGTTTGAAGTGATGTGGTGTTTGGTAGAACGATGATCCCTCGTCTGGGAATAATACCAGTTGTGGTACACAATTCTTCCATGGCATATCACATCCACGTACAGACACCTGGAAAATAACAAAGGATTAGTCAATAATAATTATAGCATTAAATGTCTTGTTAAATGACAAAGGAAATCACGCAAAACACAATAATCAGGTAATAACTAAAGAAGACACTACCTTCACAAACCTAAGGCGTAACTATTGCTGCCAGATAATGCATAAGCTGATGCAACGCATGTCAATCATCTCAGTTTCAAGCAGAGCAACTTTGTATTTCATACAGTCGCTACAATGCCTCCTTACGGCCGAAACTGAAAAGTCAGCCAATAGTCAGCTTGATGCAACTGCCGATATGTTAAATCAACTCAAAATTTCAAGCTGGACATTATTTCAAAATGAAATCCCTCACAGCTCTTAAAAAATCTTTTTACAAAACAATGAAGGCTATTAACTTTCTCTCCTCTTCTAAGTCCTACCTTTAATAAAGTAAATACGTTATAGCATCATCAAGTATGAAAGTATTAATACATAGTAAAGCTGAATAAAACCGTAATAAAGCCGTATGAATGCACTACATATATAATAACGCTGAACAAAACCGTAATGAAGCCATCAGGATATTATTAAATACATAAAGCTGAATACAACCGTAACAGAAACGTCTGAATGTATTAAACAAGATGTAAATTTCAAAAGGGTCAACGGAGCAATAAAATGGAAGGGTTTGATGTAGCCATAATTTCTTTTGTTTCAAGCGCGAGGGCCGCCTTCACGTGGTGGCACCGATATAACCAGGTACCTCCACTGCCTGGCTATACAAATGTCCCTCAACTGTTCCCCTATCCCCCATAAGGAGGATGGTGGACTGTAGAATTTAAGCCTGCAATCCACAAGGTTCACATTTCAGATGCTACATTAATAATAATAATGGGCCTATTATTAATACTACTACTTAAAGGCTGAATAAAATCGTCCGGAGTAGGGTTTTAAAATTCGGCGAGTACAACAAAGCCGAAAGAAGCCGGTTGTTATGAAAATGCCGGCTGCATACAAGACGGCTGCGTACAGTAACAACCCTCTGAAAACGGAAGTAGGTTGAATTAAGGAACCGGCTTAACAAGGAAAAATGCCGGCTGAATACTGAAGCCAGTAGAGTACAGGAAGCCGTCTGAACACGGAAATAAACCTACTAAATAAGGAACGCCGGGTGAACACGGGAGACGGCTGAATTCGAAAGTAAATTGAATGAGGAAAGAAGCCGGCTGAACAGGGGAATAACCCGACGGAATACGAGCCAACTGAATACGGAAGAGGCTGGTTGACTATGGAAAATCTGTTAAATACGGAAAAGCCGGCCGAGTAAGGAAGGACACCGGCTGGGTAAGGACGAAGCCGCCTAAATATGGGAAACCGGCTGATTATAGAATGCCGGGGGAATACAGAAAGCCGACTGAATGCGAAGTCCGGTAAATAAGGAAGCACGCTGAATAAGGAAGGAGGCTGAATATGGAAGCCAGCTCAATACGAAAAATGATGGAAAAGGAAGGATACGGTTCAACAATGACAAATAAATGATACTAACAACCAAAACATAAGGAATTACTCTCCACATTAACCAGTAAAGCCTCAAATCACCTCTTGGGGATGCAACCCAGGCGAGGCGTCACTTGGACCGCGGCCATTTCGAGACGACGCTTCATCCGCGGCACGCAGGTGCAAAGCACAATCCCCCCAAAACTCTACAAATGGTTAGCTTACAGCATGCAAATACTCCGTATATATCATGCAGAATATACCCAACAATAATCCAACTACAATACAGTCACAAACTATAAAATAATAGAGATCTCACCTGATCAGCGGATGAGCCCCTCGACCACACCCTACTCCTCTGGCGGCTGAGGAGTGACTACGTGGCAGGTAAGCACAGGTAGTGGGGTACGAAACCTTCGTGGTCTTTAACACACATTATATCACAATTTACCGATCTAAACTAATTTCCCATCAACAGTTAAGTGTTAGAATATGATTGTACAATTGATATTATATTATTCCAGCCGTTATTTAGCCCCCGCAACTGGAAATTCATCGTCTACTTGAGGTCGAGATGGTATATTCGTACGCAAAACTGAGGAGGAAAGGGGGGCCGGGGGGGAGGAGCAAGACAAAGGTTTAAAGGGAACTAGTTTTTCTTATTTTTATGGATGCCAGGTAGAAACTGCATGGTAGCTTCACAGAAACGTACTTTTCCTGATTTTACCCTAAAACTATCATTATTACTGTGAGTTAAGGATTAACATCGAAAAGCCACATATGTTGTTGACCCCACAGGTGGAGGGAGGAGGTTGGGTATGAAAGGTTAAAATACACAAGTTCCTTCTAAATTTCTGGTGGCTCCCAGGTCGAATACTGCTTTACAGAAACATACTGTACTAATTAAAAACCGACGCTGACAATTGTTAACCCGAGTTAGAGATTACCATGAAAAACCAAGTTATATATCCCGTAGGTTGAGGAGGAAGGTGGAGGTGAGAGGTGAGGGTTTGAAGGTTGCTAGACAAAATCGGAAAAGTAACTAGTTTCTTAATTATCATGAAATACAAGTCGAAAATTGACACAGTATTTCCACAGGAATATGCTAAAGGTAATTTGACGCAAAGTTTGTTATTAAATTGCTTTAGAGATTAATTAATTGGGAAAGGCTGACCGTTTAGAATTTTGCTTAAAGAAGGACGGCAACGGGGGAGGAAGGAGGTTAGGAGGCTACAACGCGGAAGGATACATTTTGCCTTTGAAAATTCCTTGTTATTCAAAATTCCAGTTGAAATAGGCCAAATTTGTGTAGAAACATGACTGAACTTACATTACAAACTGAACTAGGCATTATCATTCGGCGTTACGGATTAATTAACAGGAAGAACCGTATTTTGATGGGCGTTTCAGAGAAGGGAAGAGGAGGGGGGGTATGAGGTAGGGAAGATGGTTACCAGTCTAGAATCTAGATGGCGGAAGAATACATAATGCAAACCAAATCCCCTCATTATGGAAAATAACACATTCAAAGCAGCCATATCTCTGCAGACACATGACTGAACTCATACTTTATGTGGAATGGTCATTTTTACACAGTTCATGATAAACTGGCCCATAACAGCAGAGTTAGATACATGAACACAAGAAAATGGACGAGAATGGGGGTTAGGGTGGTGTCGTGTGCTAAAGGGAAAAGCGGGAATTGTTTCGTGTGCAAAAATGAATGTTGTATAGGAGTAGGTGGAGGTAGGCTGCCGTGTTTAAAAGCAGAGGTACGTTATAGCCCAAAATTCAGCTCAAACGTGAACCCAGTAGACTGCAGGCTGAAACTGTCCCCTTTCTTCGGTCCACCATCCTCCTTCCGGGGTAAAGAAGGGAGGTGAGGGACGTTAGTATAGCCGGGACTGAAGCAAAGGTTGTACGGTGCCACGACGTGAAGGCATCCCTATCCAGCATCTGTGCAGGGGGAAGGAAGGGTTTCGTGTGCAAAAACCTCTCTCACAACAACTTTCCTTCCATTTCGTTTTGCACACGACACAATTCTGTCATTTTGTAGCCACTTAGGGTCTAATTCTAAGTGGTTTGGGCGTAACACCTCTTCCTCTGCGAATTATTCTGCACGTTACACCTCAGTATCATCTTCAGAGTCACTGTTATAAACTATGTCGAAAACAATACGATATAAATACCTTACATTAGACTTTCAAGGCGTTGCATGTAAACTAATTCTCCACAGAAGAGGTGCTGCGAAGCCTCCTATAGTAGTAGTAGTAGTAGTAACGTAGCAGTACTTAATAAAATTGTTACGGCAGTACCAGTTGCAGAAGCAATAACAATTCCTTCACGTCAAGGACGTATTATATTTTATTCTGGCTATCTCTGACGATTTTCTTCAGCTTTCGATTTTTTTTTCTTTGTGGAGGTGGTGGTGTCAAATACATGAACCCCTTCACTACGAGGTGCCGCACTGGGACACCTTCATGTCCACGCACCGCTATGACCCGCTGATGGACCTGCCTGGTTGTACAAACGTCCCTCAACTGCTACAGCTTCTGCTACTCCTCCTGCTGTTACAACTACACCTACTACCTTCCCTGTTGTACGTCTCCCCCAAATGCTGCTGTTATTGTAATTGTAGCTGAGTTTCTGTTGGTAGTGGTGGTGGTGCAACTACTACTACTACTACCACTACTACATCTTTTTTAAGTTGAAATACGGTAATTTGTTTAGGGACAGTTCAAAGAAATACCTGTTGCTTTCCAAGAGGCGATTCAGTCACCATCGTCGTAAACCCTGCACAGTATTTCTTGTTAGTCCTGGTGAAACCTTTGATACACACCCTCGCCACGCCCATACCAACCCTGCTACAATGTCCATCTTTAACACAGGCACTCTCTGGTCAGCACAAATTTCCCTGACTTTTCCAGTAATTTTGACAAAATTCCAGGTATATTTTCATACTTTGCTAAGTAAATTTTCAAGTGTAATTTTACACTTTTTTTTAATGTGGCCTCCAACTACTCGAGTATATTTTTACATCTATAGTGGTTTACACATTAGTGTACTTCTTTAAATTCCAACATTACCCAAGAGTAAAACCTCTCCTTCCAGCCACACCAACAGGCCTTGTATCAGAGCCAAAACTGTAGAGATACTGATGAATAAAAATAAAGATATCCTTTACAGCAAAGAATACTTGATTGTTTCTAAAATGATACAAGGTTCCCACAATGATACAAGGCTTCCTCCACTTTTTTTTTTTTTTTTCATACTATTTAAATTTAAAAAAAGGCACAACATCAAACTTATGATACCGAGTATAAAAATCAAGATCTACCCCTTCTCTTGCAAACCATTATACTCATTATACTGATATACACCCTGCTGATACTTGTAGGTGACAAAACTGACTTTGTATATGACTAGTAAGTAATACTTTCTTGCAACAAAACTGACTCTTTGAAGACATAAGGTACAAAACTGACATTTTAAATAAGGAATACATTTGAGTAAATGATTTACTCATATGTCCCTGAAAGCAGGAAAAAAAAGATTACCAAAGAAGTGCAGAGAAACTTGAAGAGAACCAAACCAACCTACATTGAGATACTGGAAGGCATTTAGAATGGCCTCCATAATCTCAAATTACACCAGCTCTGGAGGCAAGGGGTGCCAAACCCTTTCAGCTTAACATCCTCTTTGTTCTGTCCTTTTTGAAATTTTTGATGGGTAACATGACTACAAGATTCAAAATTGATTAGTAAAAATCACCCTGATTTGTTCATTAATGAGGAGTGAAGCTGCCATAGCCATTCAGTTTACAATTAGGCTAATCTTCACTTGTACACATGGAACATAATAACAAAAAATGCACCTTAGCATAAACCTCAATTTTCACCAAAAATTTCCCAGACTTTCTCATGATATTTTTAAAAATTACAAAATTCCCTGACTTTTACCTGACTGGAATTTTTTTTTTTTAGTTTTCCAGAGGCAGTGGGAACCCTGTTAACAGGACGTACTCCCCTGTCCTGCCCCACCATTACTATCATTGCCGCCCAGTCTGCTCACTCCTCTCCACCCACAACCACCACTACTATTACTACTAACACCACTTCTACTACCACTACCAGAACTACTCTACTACTACTACCTCTACTACTATTACTTCTACCACTACTACTATCATTTCTACTACTACCACTCCTGCTACTACAACTACTTATAGGTTACTATCACTACTACTAAAAAAGCTACAACATTAGTCCACTTTTCCACCATTGCAGCGCTGAGGTACTGATGACCTTATGGAAGAGGATATTTACAGGCCCAAACGTTCAGAAATGGCAATGATTTGGTGGATGTGCAGTGCATCCCACAGTGCAAGGCCTGGGGAGGTCTGGGCTTACTATGGAAGAGTTGAGAGGTAGGATGGGACTGGAGTGTATTGGTGTTGTGATGAGGAGAGGTAGATTGAGATGGTTTAGGAGGAGGGATGGGACTAGAGTGTATTGGTGTTGTGATGAGGAGGGGTAGATGGAGGTGGTTTAGGAGGAGGGATGGGACTGGAGTGTACTGGTGTTGTGATGAGGAGGGGTAGATTGAGATAATTTGGGAATGTGGAGAGGATGGGGGATGACAGTTGGGTGCGGAAAGTGAGAAGTGTAAACATCATGGCAGCGACAAGCAGACCGAAAAAGACCTGGGACATGGCCACTGAATGTGACCTCAAGGATAAGGGACTGACCAGGGAGGCTGCCAGAGATCGAGCACCATAGACAGCTACCATTAGGTGACCAAGGTTGATGTGCACAACACAAATGGCTCAGAATTGGACCACTACCACAATCATAGGTCTCTCTCTCAGCTTATCTATCTATCTATCTATCACTCAGTTTCTTTTTGTCACTATGTACCAACTTCTCTCTCTCTCTCTCTCAGCTTATCTACCTATCTATCTATCACTCAGTTTCTTTTGATCACACTGTACCAACTTCTCTTCTCTTTCTCTCTCTCTCTGACTACACCACTACACACTACATCCAGTACATACCCAGCTGACCTGAAAGGGAAAGAAAAGGTTAAATACACTATACATTACTGATCCTTTATTTCTGTGATTCAGAAAAAGTTATAAAAAACTAGAAATGGCTAATGCAATGGAAAGAGCTACACAAACACATATTATTGGAAGACTTAGGTGTATATTTTGTATTTACTGGAGAGAGAGAGAGAGAGAGAGAGAGAGAGAATTAACTTATATTACACAGCATTTACATTACCCTAAGGTTAAATATATAAAGGCAGGTGTTGTGATAAAAGCACCCAAATGCACTGATGCCGGAAGAGTCAGTTTTCCTTACCCCATTTTTCCCATAAGCTCTGTACTCCAATATATATGTTTTCCCTGTGTTACTTTCCCCTCCGTTATACCAGTTTCCGCTATACTGCATTGACATATCCCCCACATATAACCGGACCTCCCTGTATACTATAAGAAATGTGTTGAAACTGTACGTCATTATATAAGAAATATATATATATATAGATTTATAGAAGCGTTAGGAGAAACACATTAAGGTGGTTTGGCCATGTGGAGAGGATGAAGAGTGAGAGACTGATGACGAGAGTGTGTGTGAGTGAGGTGGAGGGGGGGAGAGGGAGGGGGAGGCAAAGGATGCGATGGAGGGATGGAGTGGAAAGGTATATGAGAGAGGGGAGGGTGAGCTGGGGGAAGAGCAGTGAAATGGCATGTGACAGGGCAACATGGAGAGGATTGTTTGTAGCCACCCTTTACAGGATTAAGTCTTGACAATAGATAGATAGATAATTTTACTCCCATTACTACTAGACGCTCACTCAACTCACGCAGGTCTCTCTCCTGGCAATTTTAGGCCAAATGAAAGTGAAAACAGTAAGCTTGGGTACAGCACAATGCTCACTCCTGCACATCACCAATCCTGTGCCGAGCTGTTACAGGAGATTAACCCTACAATATGCTGCTAGTCACAAAGAAGTGCTGAGGAAAGGATGGATAAGCGCTATATGAGTTGAAGACCATTTTTGGCCTATTCAATTCTACACGCCATCATGTTCAACAATGCCTGACCATGGTCTCTGTCTTGGGTCAGCAGGGGGAGTATAAAGTGATGCTAGTCACAAAGAAGTGCTAATGGAAGGATGGAAAAGCACTACATGAGCTGAACATAATAATTTGGTGTTTTCAATCCTACATGTCACCAATGCTGTGTTAATAAGTGCCAACCATGGTCTCTCTCTTGGGTTAGCAGGCAGAAAAATGCTGCTAGTCACAAAGAAGTGCCAGTGGAAGAATGGATAAGGCACATATGAGCTGAACATAATATTCTGGCCTACTGAATCCTGCACATTACCAATGCCGTGTGCAAATATACCAAACATCGTCTCTGTCTTGAGTATAAAATGGTGTTAGTCACAAAGAAGTGCTAATGGAAGGATGGAGAGCCCTGTAGGAGTTGAACACAATATCTGGCCTACTCAGTCCTGCACGTCAGCAATGCCGTGTGCAAATATACCAAACATCGCCTCGGCCTCGGGTAAGCAGGGGGAGTCGTAGATCTTGCAGATGCGAGTCTCACCGCGACCCTTCCTTAGATACAGCCTGGGGATGGACAAGATCGGGCCGGTTAATGTCTTCCTTTAAAAATACATATTCTTATTCTTCTTTCCTTTCTTTCTCCTTTCTTGTATTTTTTTTCTTTCCTTTATATTCTTCTTTTTCTTTTCTTTCTTTCTCCTTTTCTGTATTTTTATTCTTTCCTCTTTCTTTTACTGTATCTTCTTTTTTGCACTTTCTTTTTTTCTTTCCTTTCTTTCTTTCTTTCTTCTTTTCTTTCCTTTTTTATTTAATGTACAGCATGGACCGTATTTGGAAGGAAAATTTTTGGTACTTGCTGTCTTTCACTAAATTGCAGCACATAACACAGCCTACTAAAAATCTCGGTTGGCCATTCTTCCCCCTTGTAGGCCAGGTGGTGACTTGTGTAATTTTGTCCTGTTATTTCCTAATGTCTCTTTATGAATTTGCTGGAGTTCTCTAAAACCACAGATAATCACTATAATACAGAAAACATATCAAGTACTATATGTAGTGTGAAAAATAGTCCTAGAATGGAAAGATGACTGCAGTAAGTTAGGCCATGTTCAGGGAGGCTGGCATCAAAAATTCCATCAGTGACAGTCACCGCCTGGCCTATGAGGGGGAAGGATTGCATTCCATAAGTGCATTGACAGGCCTGCTGGTGCACCAAGATTTGTCATTATTTGCAGCTAAATGGATCACAGAATATGTCTCTTGTCATAAAGACAGAATAAAAAGGAAAATTAGGGACACAGGCAGTAATCTTCCATTAAGGCAAAAAAGCTTGGGTAATGCTATCACTACTGCTACCAGTTTGAAAGTGGTGGTAGTGGCCCATAGGTGCTGCCAGCCATAACATAATGTAAATATGGATCTCATATGGTTTGCCACCAACACTTGTAAGTAGTAACATCAAACGATGGAAAATAATTTTAGTGAATTTTATGCATGTGTATGAAGCACAACCAATATATCATCCTGACAGACAATTATTTTTTACATCCACCATCAGTTGATGTACTAGGGCTGCTGATTAACAATTCCACCTCGGGGGTGTTTTTTGGCTGGATGTCCCACACACGGTATTCTGAGATATATGGAATTATTTTTATATAATATTCCACACCAAATAACAGACCAGCCCAAGTCCCTTCTCCCCACTCCTCTTCCCCTCTGTCTCACCCATCAGCTCATTACTCAGCTCCTGTAAGTCGTCAAGCTTCAGTTCTATCTTGGTGGGGTTATGCCTGACCTCTAAAGCAAAATAACACAATACAAAGTGAAAAAATGATCCCTTAAATACAGACAGGCTAACACTCTGGCTCCTATGACTCACTACCACCTGAGCTAATCTGTCCCACACACACTGGAACAAAAGAATGAGAGTTGTTCCAGCCACGAGGGAGTTGGTGGTGGCAGTATCGTCACTCTCCAGGGGTACTAACCTTGTCGTGGACGCATGTGCCATGATGTTACCCCCGATGGGCTTCTTAGGGTCGGTAGCAAACATGGCCGCCCCGTCAACCTGGGCCACCACCTGGTTTGTTATTACTACTGCAACGCCAAACTGGAAAAAATATTATACGTGAAAATGTAACATAATAATAAAAATAATAATAATAAACATAATAATAATCATCATCATCAGCATCATCACCATAATCATTACCAATACCATCACCATCATCATTACCATCATCAATACAATCATTGTCATTATCATCAACACAATCATCATCACCATCATCAATACAATCATTGTCATTATCATCAACACAATCATCACCATCATCATTACCATCATTATTGTCACCATCATTACCATCATCAGTACAATCATAATCATCATTATCATTATCACCATTATTACCATCACCATCATCATTACCATCATCATCATCTCTACCCTACCCTATTCTTCACTTCTTGAATTTATCACAAATAATCCCAAACCTTTTTCTTAACAACAACATCAAAAATAAATACAGTACCACAAACAAATAAAATAAACAAAACCAATAAAAGTGAAACATGAGATAAAAATAAAAATAAATATAAGTAAATATACATAAATAAATAAATAAATAGGAAATAAGAAAAAATAAGGTAAATAAATAAACAGGAAATAATAAAAAAAATAAATAAAAACAGGTAAATAAAAATATGCATACAAAATAAACAAAATATAATAAATCAATCGTCACCTCATCAGCCAGGCGTAACAACATGCGTAAGAAGCGGGCGAGGTGCAGCTGCCGGGCCGAGAGCTCCCCCCGGCCAGAATAGTCCGTGCGATACAGGGCCATGGCACTGTCAACGATGCACAGCGCGTACCTGCAACACGACAAAGAAAGGAGAGTAAATATATCATCATTATTATCATCATCAATGTTGTTTCTCACTCTCTCTACTGTCATTGTCATTGTTCATCATCATCATTGTTCTCTTTGTCATCGTCACTGTTGTTATCATCATCATCGTTGTCGTCTTTGTCATAACTGTTGTTGTCATCATCATCATCGTCATCACTGTTGTTACCATCATCATCAACACTGTCATTATAATCATCATCAACAATGTCATCGTTGTCATTGTCATCATCATTACCATTATTATTTTCTTGTACAAAAACAGAGGGGGAAAAAAATCATCATCACCAACGCATTCTCTGTCTCCCAGCATCATCAATACCTCTCTCTCTCTCAATTCTTTTAGAGTCTCTCTGTGTATGCAAGTCTCCCTTTCTCTCTCCCTCTCACTCTTTGGGTTTGTAAATTGGCTATGTACGTAACTGTCTGCCCGCTTATCTATCTATCTGACTATGTAACTGTCTGCCTATCCATCTAACTATCTGTCCATGTCACTGCCTTGCTATCTATCAATCTATTATCAATGCCTCACCTGGACTCTGCCGTCACTGCCACAGCCTGTATAAGTAACTGAGTCTGATGATCTGTCTATCCATCTATATACAGTAACTGCCTGCCTATCAATCTACCTACCTACCTACTTATCTGTCTATCTATCTATCTATCCATCCATCCATCTACGCCTCACCTGGACTCAGCCATCATTGCGGCCGCCTGTATCAGCAGCTGGGTCTGGTGGTCGGAATTATACGCTCTCGCATATGCCACATTGTCTAAAACATCGGATTCCTGCAGCCCCAGCCTCTGCGCCACCGCCACCAGCCTCTCGGGTCTAAACGTGCCCTCGGTGTCAATATACAGGCACTTCCCTTCCCCTCCACCCATCTCTAGGGGTAACTGAAAGGGAAATCAGAAAATACATGTGGTGATTTTGGTGTGAAATATGGGTACGATGATGATGATGATGATGATGATGACAGTGATGATGACTGACTGACTGATGATGATGACAACTAATGTGATGATGATGATGATGATGATAATAATGTGATGATAATGATGATGAACAATGATGAAAATATCAAACCACTTTCCTTCACCATCATCCATCTCCAACAGCAACTGCAAGGGTAATAATACAGTCATACTTTCATCACTCAACATTAAAAGCTGATGAGATACTTCCCACACATACCAAGTATGTACCATACATACCTATATGAAATGCCGCAATATTTCCTCTTAAGCAATCCTCATACTGAAGTGGGTCATGATATAGCCTACAGTTTCTATGGACTGGAAGCTAAATGAAGTACCAAAACCAGCTCATTACTTCACAACAGTTGCCGTAAGTAGTTGGGAAAGAGAAACGTAGGATGTAGCCTATAATGACTTTTGTAACCCTGTGTGAGTCTCAGACTCTGCAATACTGATTTGTATCATTCATAAAAAGGCTCCAACATGCTTGCATGTGTCAACCTTGGTCATCTAATGGCAGCTTTCCAACTGCTCAATCTCTGGCAGCCTCCTTACTCAGTCCCTCATCCCTGAGTTCACTTCCTATGACCTCTTTCCAGGTCATTTTTTTGGTCTGCTTCCCAAAACCCCAGCCACGACATTCACATTTCACACCTTCTGCACACAAGTGTCACCCTCCATCCTCTCCACATGCCCAAATCATCTTAATCTACCCCCTCCTCATCACAACATGAGTACACTGTGTAATATCATGTGCAGAATCAAATGGAAAGGAAGAGGTGTTGTTCTGTCCCCAGCCAACAGAATATGCTTCCAAGAGAGTGACTGTTGTTACTGAGTAGCCACTACAGGCAAGCAACTGCCCATGCAGGGCTGTCCCATTCAACGAATTTATGCTTTGTGGAAGACAGTTCTTCATCCCATAAAGGTGTAGGGATGAGTGTGGAGGTTTGGTTCACGGGTAATACCACATCTGCATCTCTTCACCCAGTTAACAGGGGCACCATAGCAGACTCCACATCACCCCATTACTTGATGACTGTGTTACCACCTAGAACCATAAACTGGTTTCCGGGGTTACAGGAAACCATCAGGCTTGTCACCCAGTGCACAGCCACCTAAAAAGTAGGTAGTGAGACAGATGAAAATAACGATAACGAAATAGAAGAAGATTTCTACAGAGAACTGCCAATCGTACTGGTAACTTCAACAGCCCATGGCAATCTGTGTTGATTATTACAGTATTATCATTATTATTATTATTATTATTATTGTTATTATTATTACAGCACTACACCAAGGAGTGGATGAACACAATGAGAGATAACACAGGATAAGAAATAACACTAAATAACCCAACCCACCTGACATGTGACGGCCAGGGTGTGACACAGCTGGGTCTTGCCTGTCCGGAACTCCCCAAACACCTCAGTGATGGAGCCGGTCTCAATGCCACCACCCAGCAGTTTATCCAGCTCCTTTGACCCTGTTGTTAGCTGGAAGGGGAGTGGGGGTGGTCAGTCATCATCATCATCATCACAACTACTATTATATACATGATCATCACCATTACTGTTATCATCATCATCATCACTCCCATCTCTATATCATCATAACCAACATGCTAGTCATTATCATCATCACAACTATATAGCCTACAGTACACTTAGGTTCATCACCACCACTTATCATCATTACAGTCATCAACACAAATACTACTATATTCATCATCATCACCAGTTATCATCATCAGCACCACTACCACCATCATCATCAGAACTACTTATCATCACCACCACCACCACCACAGTTATCATCATCATCACCTCCAACATCATCACCACCACCACCACCACCACCACCACCACACCTGCACCAAATCCGCCCGCTTCTGGTGAAATTCCGTGGCAGTGGTGAACCCCATGGGCACCATTTTTGTTGCTTCGGCCAGTATCTTGTCTGCCTTGGCCTCGCTGATGCCTTTGATCCCCAGCAGGGCCTTCTTGGGTGCAAACGCCACCGCCTCCACTGTGTAGTACCCGCCCTCCTCCAGCTTCTTGATGTCGGTGGCCGAGATACCATTTTGCTGGCGAAGAATGATAGGAAGCATTAGAAGAAACATACTGAGGTGGTTTGGCCATAGGGAGAGGATGGAGAGTGAGAGACTGACAAGGAGAGTGTATGTGAGTGAGGTGGAGGGAGGGGGGAGGCCAAGGATGAGATGAAGGGATGGAGTGGAGAGGTATATGAGAGAGGAGGGTGTGAGATGGGAGCAGGGCAGTGAAATGATGGGGGACTGGGTGACATGGAGGCAATTTGTTTGTGGCCACCCCTTACGGGATTAAGGCGTCTGGCAATAGATAGACAGATAGATTATTGTTATTATTACTACTACTACTACTACTACTATATGATGCATCTCTGCCAAGTTACTGTAGTCAGACCTGTAGGACGATAAACACACTCAGGAACTCAGATTGTAAAGCACCTCAATGATGACAAGTTACTATATTTAGAAGAGGGTCGTGCTAATCTCTTGGTGTCCGGTTGCTTTCTGACTCTAATAATAATGGGATGCAAGTGTAACCGGTGCTACTGTGTTACACTGAGTACATATAAAATAATCTTCTCAGCCTTACTCTGCACTTTTTGCAACAGGAAGCCAGTAGTTCAATTATCAAAACACACTGGCAACAGAAATCACTGCACCACACAACACCTATACAGTTACATACAATGAATTATCAAATATAGTACACTGCTACTACTACTTTATTATTATTATTATTATTATTATTGTTACTGTACTATTATTATTACTGTTGCTTTGTTGTTTTTCTTCTTATGATTATGGTGGCTGCAGTTATTATTACTGATAATGTTTCTGTGATTATTATTATTGTTACTATCATTATGGTATATCATAAACATCATCATCATAATTATTATCTTTATTATTAATTATTGTTAATATTACCGCTACTAATATTACCACAGTACTGTATCATCTCCATCACTAATAAAGTAGGGGAAAAAAATGGCTACCAGGTATTACACTTCCCTCATTACCTATGTACAAAGCCAATACCCTAGTTTTCCCCAATTAACAAAAACAACATAAAAACTCGCACCAACCTCCAGCGTGTGAATCAGCAATGGACCCACGGCACCCACATCGCCATCCACATCCTGCACCTCTCTCTCTCGCTCCTGCATCGCCGCCATCCTGACCCACCTGAGGGAACAAGGGAAAAAATAAAAACAGCAGAACCTCACTATACTGGATCAACTGGGGGGAAACCTGATCCGATAAAGAAAATAATCCGTTATATCCGATGGTCCCCCTGTGAGGTGGGACTTCAAGCACATGTTTGAATATAAATGAGTTCAGTGGCATATTCCAGTACTAAACATGTAAACTATACCCATTTGACACTAACTTGGCCCATAATTTTGCCATGTTGTGGTTTATTTCACATGCTTGTCATAGAACATCAGTCCCTTATCCCTGAGGTCACACTCTATGACCCTTCCCACACTAGGTGCCACTTGCAGTACAGAAAAATGTCAAAATCAAACAGATCAAACAAAAAACTATCAAGAAAAATAATTTGAACATAAAACCAGTGAGTGGACTTGAAAAATTTTTACACAATAAAATACTGTACTCATAAAAATACTAGAAAACAAATGTAGATAAATCAGGTCAATTGGTAAGATCCTTCTTGTCACGCATCTCTTACATGCTCAGGGAGATATTATATGGCTATATGATGAAAGAAAATGTAATTCTTAAGAAGACATAGGACCACTTCTATAAAAAAAAAAATATATACAGTATTAAAATTTCCCTGAACTGATTCAGTGACTTTGTCAAGGTGTACAGAAGTGCATTTTTGAGCATGAAGAGGATCCACCAAACAAACAAGGAAATATGATTATATGATGCTGGTTAGTTTAGGATAAGTTTGGTTGGGTCTGCAAGAAATGGGTTGGGTGAGGTAAGCTTTGGTCAGGATAAACAATGTTGGGTTAAGTTATGAAAATTTTGTTTAGGCGTGGACAAGCAGGCACTGACAAGGGTGATGGCGTCCTAAAATGAAGTATGTCTGTGTTCGTGCATCACAAGATGGCATCCGTCTGTCTTTGGCGCCATGAGGGATTGTAAATAAACATCTTTTTTTTTTTTTAACACTTTCCACCCATTTTAAAAGAAATAAAACACACTGAAATTTGAAAATGCAACCAGAAAATCCTCAAAGAATCCCATGAGGAGCTCAGGTAAAGAATAAAACAGAAGATAACTGAAAAATATGGTGATCCTTGTCTCCTTAAGGATTACTTGAGAAATATGTATAAAATAGCGCAAAGTTACTTCCTCCATCCGCACCATCCTAAATAACTTCCTGTCAAAGGTTTCAAACGACTCAGTTAATAATCTTCTTACGGTTTCCTCTATTTTTGCTGCTGTCTCCTTTCCATCATCTTTTTTTCATCCTGTGTGGGTTGATTTGATGTTGAACTGTCACAAACACATCCTTTATTATACATTACAATAATCCCATCTAATCCAACCTTGGGATTTCAGCATACAGATGATCCGGTATTATTTTACAAGTTGCCAATATGCGGTTCAGGGATATTACCATCATAAACCCATAATAAGATACCTAACTCTAAGGTAAGTATTCCGCTGCAGCAGGTTAGGTTTGGTCCAGAAAAATATACTGCACAACTTGGGGGGAGGGCAGTCAAATGGTGAGTGACAAAGCGACTTGGAGGCGTTTTGTCTGCAACCACCCTTTGCCAGATAGGGCGTCGGGCTATAGATCATTCATTCATTCATCCATTGCCAGACGCCATGTATCCCAAACGGGGTGGTCAAGGGCTTAGAGTTAATTGTTTTACAGGGAGGGGCTAGATGGGTAAATAGACAACTTAGGGGGTATATTGACAACTGTAAAAATTTACCAATGATCCATTATGACAAGCAGAAATAGTGGGTAGGAGAGAGAGAGAGAGAGAGAGAGAGGTTAGCATCTGATTCCTTTACCATCCCTCACATTTCGGGCTACACAGAACCCATCTCCAGAGAGTCTCAAGATGGGCTCTGTGTCAACCAAAATGTTAGAGAATATAACGAATTAAATCTCTAACGGATCACACTATATTTAGATGGCATTACTTTCCGATACACAATATCACCTAACACTCCTCCCTCACCAGACCATCCATTCCCCTTCACTCTTCATTGTATATCATGTGCAGGATTAGATAAGCTACATAAAATTAACCCACACAGGAGAAAAACAAGCTAGAACAAACACACACACACAATGAAAAGGAGCCTGTAAAGTGAATATGGTCCAAGGATTGTTTCTCTCTTTCAGATATTACCATACAGCATTCTTCTTACTTTAACACTGCCTTTATCCCTCCATCTTGAATACCGAGATGCATTATATGATTATGTTACGCCTAGAATATGATGCTAGTCAAGAAGAAATACCGTGGAAAAGATGTAGAGCCATAGTACTCCCTTTTCTGCCACTGAGGTACGTGACACAGCCAGCAAAAGGACGAAAATCTGGGACAAGGTAACATGAAAGAACTACAGCCATCATGTCCAATGTGTCAGAGGGCCGAGACTTTGCTTAGAATTTACGAACTTTGACAGATTTCAAAGTCGCCCCCTAGATTAAACTTGCCACCAACTCTTATCTACACTCTGGAACACGAAAAATAAGGTATTGAATCGTCTTACCGGATTAAATTGCTGTTAGAATAGGATACACTTCAAACTACCTTCGCGCCAAGTCAGCTGTTCCCATGTAAACAAACAAGCACGAATCCGTCTCAGTGGTCTTAATGCAAAAATAGAATTGAATTGAAATATTTATTGGTATACAAGGTTCGAAAATATACATGCAAGGTGCTCTTAGGGTATGTTAACTCTAATGCTAATATATTAACTGAAGGAAGTATGTCAAATTATTTTCTTTAATAACATAGACTGAAAACAAGTTCTTTCCCTTATATGACCCCTAAAATACTAGAAAAACATTGCTATTGCGTAAATTATCTGTTGGTAAAAATCTGAGTACAATACTTGGATAAATTCATAACAAATAACATCCCAAGTCAAAATCACCATTCACGACTTTTAAAAACAGGACCGCCGACTTAGCGCTGTATGTTTACACTTCCATTTAACAATAATTTCTAACGTCTGTCTACATGAAATCTAATGATAGCTTAGGCATTTTAACGATATTTGCGTTATTCTATAAGTTTTGATACCATAACTAGCGAATTTATGAAGGTTTTTGTATTCAGCGAGTTTCGTGCATCATGTTTAGCAGCATCCGTTACCTTGGCAACGCTGTCCCGACGTAAACAAAGATTCCTGACGCATGACGCTGGCACCCGCATACAGCCGAATAACCTTTATTTAACGTATAATAATGCTTAGACGAAACCCCACCAAGATAGAACTAAAGCTGGACGACTTACAGGAGCTAAGTAATAAGTTAAAAGGCGAGACAGAGGGGAAAAGAAGCGGGGAGAAGGGGAGCGAGGGGACGCCCAGCCTGGAAACACAGAAGTCTAGGAAGGAAATAATTGACGAGAGGATAGGATACAACCCAAGACCAAGGAGACCAAATTAATCACCTATAAGGCTTAAAACAGGTAATTACTGAGCGTGTTTCACTGTCTTTGCAATTCGTAGAAATGAGCAGGAAGACAGTCTACCTCTTACACTTGTTCTACAATTATAACTGACATGCTGCTAAAAAGAAAGAAAAAAAAGTTAGACATGGAACTAAACAGCAGCAAAAGGTAAACTGCTAGTTATAACAAACTTTCAAAATTCCACTGAAGATATTTCCGTATTTTCTTGCACGTTTTATCCATTTATCCATAACTATTGTACCGTTACCTGTGGCATGTATACAGTATTGTGGAATATACTAGGCCTGTAGCATTGGTTATCAATCACTTATGTATTTTTTAGGGTTTTTAAATTATTAGGTACATACACTAACAGCAAAATTGTAACACCAGTTAATCATTGTAAAGTTATTTATTATATGACACTAGTATCATTTCAAAGATGACAGTGATAGTATAATGGAACTCTAAAATTTTGTGGCTGAAATAGAGGGACATAATTCATTCTTGATGAAGATGGAAATACTGGTTCTAAAATGGGACTGGGGTTTGTATGATACAAGGGGTGTAGTAAGGATTTTATGGTATGCCATGAGGAGAGCTCTGTAGGGGGTCCAAGGGTGTTACTCCAGAAATAGCCTATAGGGTGGCCAGCCAGTGGCATGGCAGGTATACTTCAGGGGTGGCCAGTGTCGCCTCACTGGCAGCACCATTCATAACTGTATCATTAATCACATCATTTATAAAGACTCCAACATGCTTCCATGTGTTGGCCTTGGTCACCTGATGCTGGCTGTCCACACTGCATCTCTGGCAGCCATGCTATTCAGTCCCTTGTCCCTCAGGTCACACACTATGACCACTGTATTATGTTGTTATATTCATGGAACATATATTGAAAAATTATACAGTATTCCATTACATAGTTATGGTCTGTATAATTTTAATACAGGCATGGAAATGTTGAGTTCTATAATGAGCATCATTGTTTAGTTACCACATCATCCAACTGGTGCATTTCCCAAGCCTAATAAATCATTTGGGTTTGGCCAGTGTACTGTGAATAAAATATGTTTGCCGCAGCCTCAGTTGTTTGTCTTGTACGTGCACCTTTTTATGTGAAACTGTCATGTTTACTGAATTATTCAATATTTTCAGAGCATCACATCACCGAAGATGGTACCAGTGGAGACCCAGTCCAGCCTGGCCTACCAGATCCTGCTGTACGTCAACGGATGGTTCCTGGCGGCGTTTGTGGTGACGGAGGCAGCCACACTCATCTACAAGACCTCCCTGCTGCCGTACCCCCCGGGAAACATCGCCTCAGAGTCGCTGTTATTACTATTCTTTGCCGTCATTGAGTGGGTTAGGGTGGGGACTGGACAGAAGGGTAACTTAACAGGGCGTACTCTCCCCCTGCTACTCTCTCTTGCCTTCTCCGCACCATGTATCTTAGCCATGCTTTATATACTCCTGTGGCAGACATATGTGTTGAGACTGGAGGTGGTGATGGTGGCTGTAGGGTTAGCAATGGAGGCCCTAGCAATCCTCTTGGCTGGTTTAGCATTGGTCGCTGTCAGCAAATCTTCGTCGTATTAAGCTGTTACTCTGTCTATCTCACTGTCTGTCCATCTGTCTTTCTGTATATTTCCCTCCATGTAATCTTCTGTTTGTCTCCTCCTGTGAATCCTTGCCTTGCTGTTATGTACTCCTATGGTAGAAAAATGTATTAATGGCTCAGGGTAATGTCAACAAATCATCATGTTATTAATATTGGTGGTAATTAGCATAATACATCACGGCTGAAGAAGTAATTGGTAGGGTGCTAGAACTGACATGCATACTACTGAAGGCGCAATAGGTAGAGTGCTAGACTTGCAGTGTGTTGTGGTTGACATGTTATTTTTTGGAGTCCCAGAGGTGGCCTGGAGGGATTTTTCTTTCATATAAATCCCTTAAAGGGTGCAGGCTGGTCTCCTACCCTTAAATGTTCAGGATTAATGGTACCCTAGCCTCAGACCCCAACACTTCTATCTGTCAGTCTATCTCTAGCCAGACACCATAATCCAATAAGGGGTGGCTGTTCAAGTTAGTTGTATTACGGGGAGGGCACTGACCCTCTGCCAACCCACCTCTGACACACAGGGAACACGTATGAGTTGGTTTATGGTTGTCACCCAGCACTGTTAATGGTTTCCTGACTTACAGGAAACCATTAGGCTTGTCACTCAATGTAAAGCAACCTGAAAAGGAAAGAATAATAATAAAAAGTGACAGGAAAGATGGGAGAAATATGAAGAGAGGAGGACAGACACAGAAGAAGAATGATAAAGGTGAAGGAAGAAATAGGCAGCACTACATCAAGTGAGTGGGTGATGGTCACTACCACCAGAGGTGGGCAAGCAGTACTTTTAACGTACCGGCAGTAGCGATAGCGGGGTAGCATAGCCCTACAACTTTGAACAGTACCAGCAGTAGCAATATCAGTACTTCCTAGCAGTACTTTTTATTAACTATTTGAGTTGTCCCTTAACCAAAACTATACAAAAATCTTAGCACAATACAAGAATTGTTGGGGCTTAAAGGTTTAAATAAGAACTTAAAAATGTAGTACTGTATTACACCTTATATTATAAAACTTGTCACTCACCAGTGCACTGCTTTCCACATATTCCTGTTTACAGTCTTTGTACTTCTGTATAATTAATTATTCCCCATCAAAAACACAAGGATTTTGAAGTGATCATGGCTCAGTCCTGCATGTTTTGGTTTAAGGAAATCATTTCCCATCTAGAACACAGGTCCTACTGCAGCACCGGAGGGGATCGGTGTGGTGAACCTAATGAATAAATCCAATAATGCTGTGCACAGGAACACGTACCTGTTGATGTCTTTCTCTGGCCTTTCTTCCAGGAAACTTCTCAGCAAATTCCCAGCCTCCTGGCTTTTCTTTCTACTGTTTACAATGCTTTGAAATAGTCTTCCATCCTGACCTTGTCCTCTTCAGACTGTTCTGCATCAAGATCCCTGCCATTGGTACTCTGTGTGTCGTCTTCATTCCTGGCTTTCTCCAACAAACTGACTAATTGGTTTGTTACTCTCCTCGTCATTTCTTCCCGGTTGAGTGTGTCATCAATATGCCACTCCGGCCGAAATGCCAGTTTGAACTTAGGGTCGTTAGCAGAGTGTACGATGCTGTTCAGTAATTCATCGATCGTGGGTGGCATCCATCAGAATTCACTGTCACTGCCAGACACTTTTTCTTAAAGTTGCACATTCTCATCAAAATGTACCGGTTATTACTACTGCTACTGATGTGGCTAAAAAAGTACTAGTGGTACCAGTAGCAATACTGACTGAAAAAAGTACTGCCGGCACCGATAGCAGTACTAAAAATACAGCACTGATAGTACTGCGGGTTCTTGTACCAGTGGTACTGCCCACCTTTGACTACCACCTACCACACCTCTAAAGAGGTAAATATAAGCTGTAATTATTTTCTACCATATAAAACTGTGTACTGATACTGAGAATAAAATGTAATTGTACTATAAGGAGATTGTCTAACCACAAAGGGTCTTCCATGAGGTGAATAAAGTGGGTGACATAAGCTAGACAGAAGGAAGGAATACTGATGAACTCGCACCAAGCCATGATATGGTTATGTGGTACTACGGCTGGCACTGTAGGGGTCTTGGTATGAAAGTGGTGTAAGGGAGAAAGAGTCAGCGTCAATGGGAAGTCCTTAACCTCTGCGTGTAATCAAACCAAATGACCAACCTGGTGGGAATAGAGGGAAAATAAAGGCTGGAAAAAACAGAGATATCAAGGAGAGAGGTGAGGCAGAAAGAAGAAGACAGTATGGAAAGAAAGATTGGAGACAGCAAGGCCCCTTTTAGTCGCCTCTTATGACAATCAGGGATACTAGGGAGGCATTCTATTCCCCCCATCCCCAGGGAACATAAGCAAGAAAAGAAAGAGCAACAAATCACTAACGTATACTGTAAGAGAACCAGTACTGAATTTTTACCCTGTCTCACTTTCTCCTCGTTATTTTACCAGCGCATTGGTTAGGGGTCTCTGCCAGGTGAAAACAGACAGGCTATAGCAAAGCTCCTGTATTTTGTTTTTGAGAGCTGAACATGAAAAAAGATGTGATGATGATGGTGGTGATGGCAGTGGTGATGATAAAAATATTGGTGGTGGTAATAGTAGTAGTAGTAGAAGCAGTTGCATAATAGGAGTAGTAGTTGCAGAATAGACATACTAGGAGTTTAGTAGTAGTAGTATAACAGAAGTAGTAGTTGTAGAAGTAGTACGGTAGAAATAGTAGTAATTGTAGCAGCAGTAGTTGCTGTCATTGTTCTTCTTGCTGATGTCCCCAGGATCATTTAAAATATGAACCCAGTGGACTGCGGCTGAAGTTCTCTCTCTCTCTCTCTTCTCTCTCTCTCTCTCTCTCTCTCTCCCACCATCCCTTCTACCAGACGAGGAGGGAGGGAGAGAGAAATTTATACAACCAGGCAGTGGATCCGGCCAGTTATATAAGCGCCTCCCCGTGAAGGCATCTCTCTCTCTCTCTCTCTCTCTCTCTCTCTCTCTCTCTCTCTCTCTCTCTCTCTCTCTCTCACTGACCACAGGAAGAGCCATTACAACCCCTATCTGTGTTTTAAATGGGTGATAATGGCGGGCTGGCGGCCACTCAGCTCGTATTTTCACTTTAACCTGGCCCAAAATTGACGCTGTAGTAGTAGTAGTAGGAGGAGGAGGAGGAGTAATGATGGTAATAGTAGTAGCAGTAGTGGTAATAATGGCAGTAAGAGTAACAGTAGTAGTAGTGGTGGTAATAGAGGCAGTAGCAGTAATAGTAGTAGTAATGGTTGTAATTATAATGGTAGTAGTGGTAGTAATAACGGTAGTAGCAGTAATAGTCATAGTAGTAGTAGTAGTAGTAGTGGTGGTGGTGGTAGTAGGAATGTATGATAATGAAGCATGAACCCAGCGCTAGTCACGAAGAAGTGCTTTTTAAGAGGGCCGTGGTATTGTCTTTTTCTGCCACTGAGATACGTGAAATAAACCAGCAAATGGACGAGAGAGAGAAATTAAAGATAGGATGAAATTACTACAGGACTGAGATGATGATGATGATGATGATGATGATGATGATGATGATGATGATGATGATAAAGATGGTGTTGATGATGATAATGAAGATGGTGATGATAATGATGATGATGATGGTGATTATGATGACGGGGATGATGATGGTTATGATGATGAAGGTTATGGTGATAATGATGGTGGTGACGACGACGATAGTAATAATAATAATAATAATAATAATAATAATGTCAGTATATGTTGGTTACGTCTATATTTGCAGGCAGAAAGACGTACACACAACACTATAATAATTCAAAGGAGCATGGGAGCTTCGTAAAACTTTCTCGTTAGCGATTCATCCGTCACATTACATCTCTACATACGCTTACATGTCATTGGTGGACACTACGTCAATATTACAACGATATAAATAACAGAGAAAAGAGTGTGCGGGCGTAATATGCAAAATAAATCGCCAGGGAAGGGGTATTAAGGAGCTGGCCTACCACCACCAGTACACCCAGTAGCAAGTGTGGTGGCAGATGTGGTGCCGCGTGAGGTGTGCACGTGCTGCTGGGAAGCTACATATCACCAGCTTCCTGCACACACACACACACACACGCACACACACACATACACACACACACACACACACACACACACATGGCCGCACACTGAGACTGAACTTCGGCTGCACATACGTAAACAAACTTGGCTTTTACGGTCCCATACACGGGCAAACATTATTTTTTTTCTTTTTAACACGATGAACAGAGAAAAGGAAAAGAGCTTATAACCTGAGATTATTATTTTTTGCAATAATTCAACAACCGCTGGGAAATCCGTCACCAAAAATTATACAAGCCTCATTTACGTTTTGCTTTTGTCCTGTAAGAGAAACTGAACTTTGTAGACATGATGAAAACCCGAGACAAAAACTGACGTAATAATAATAATAATAATAATCTATCTATCTATCTATAGCCCGACGCCCTAATCCCGCAAAGGGTGGCCGCAGACAAAACGCCTCCAAGTCACTCTGTCACCCACCATTTGACTCCCCTCCCCCCAACTCACCCCCCCCTCCCTCATATACCTCTCAACTCCATCCCTCCACCTCATCCTCGGTCTACCCCTCCCTCTCCCTCCCTCCACCTCACCTACATACACCCTTAACTAAAGATTTCCACCTGTTATCATGGGTTACCAAAATTACAAGTGTTCTCTATTCAAACAAAATCTGCCACAGTTGGACTTGCGCGGCGGCCAGCAGTGATGAGACAGGCATAACGGCCGCGCATGGGTGACAAGGCTGGTGGAAATAAAAGAGTATCCGTCATCTATCTATCTATGTATCTATTTATCTATCCACCATCATCCCAAGGTTTTATTTATCTCTGTATACCCAGACGCCATTATCTGGTAAGGGGTGGCCGTTTGTCTTTGAGTTAGTTGTTTTACGGGGAGGGGCACAAACCAAGGCCTTACCCTACTTATACCATTACCTTACACCTAATATTTCAGAGCCAGACGCAATATATATATCCAGATAAAACGGTTTTTGGTTAACTGGTATGGAGGTTTGCTCTCTCTCTCTCTCTCTCTCTCTCTCTCTCTCTCTCTCTCTGCGTTGTAAATGGTTTCCTGGCTTACAGGAAACCATTAGGCTTGTCACTCAATGTAAAGCCACCTGAGAAGGAAAGAAGAGTAATAAAAAGTGACAGGAAAGATGGGAGAAACAGGAAGAGAGGAGGACAGACACAGAAAAAGAATGATAAAGGTGAAGGAAGAAGTAGGCAGCACTACATCAAGTGAGTGGATGACGGTGAGAAATTGGAAGAGAGGAGGACAGACAGAAAAAGAATGATAAAGGTGAAGGAAGAAGTAGGCAGCACTACATCAAGTGATTGGATGATGGTCGACTGACAAAACGGCCATAAAAAAAGACCATCCACTCATACAATAAACCACGCCAGAGTGGGTCTGTCCTTTCGTTACAAAATACAATAAATACAAAAATTATCATCTATAATCCACTCACTTCAACTTGGCCCAGATTTTCGTCCTTTTGCAGCTTATTTCACGTAGTTCAGTGGCAGAAAAAGACAATACTACGGCTCTTCATCCCTTCCATAGCACTTCTTCGTGACTAGCAGCGTGTTCTAGTGCTGATCTATTGCTACAAGTCAGCGTTAAGATGAGAGATGGGAATTTTAAAGTAAATCTCTCTCTCTCTCTCTCTCTCTCCCCCCCTCTCTCTCTCTCCTAAGCTGAATAAACTCCCCCTTCTCTCTCTCTCTCTCTCTCTCTCCCTCTCTCTCTCAAAAGATGTTTAAAGATAGGGTGAGCTGGCTTTACGTCTGAGAAAGAAAGAAAGTGAGAGAGTGTGAGAGAGGCAGGAAGCAGCGATTATTGGTACTTGCTTCAGAGAGAGAGAGAGAGAGAGAGAGAGAGAGAGAGGGAGGGAGGGAGGGAGGGAGGGAGAGAGAGACAGAGAGAGAGAGAGAAAGGGGGGGGACTGGTGCCGTGTGGAGGGAGAAAAGGGTGTGTTGTGTGCACTCCCCCCTCCTCTCCCCATCCCTCCCCCTTCCCTCTCCCTCCCTTCATAACATCGCAACAACGGTTATACAAGAGGGAGGGGAGGAAGAGAGGAGAGAAAGGGGAGGAGGAAGAAAGGGGAGGACAGAGAAAGGGTAGGAGGGGGAGGAGGAGGAGGGAGGGAGAGGGGGAGGGGGAGGAGGAAGGAGGAGGGAACGAGAGGTGTTACGGGGGAGGAGGGGAGGGGAAAGGAGGGAGAAAAGTGAGGGGGAAGGGGAGAGAGTGAGGGGGAGGGGGAAGATGAGGGGAGGGGGGAGAGTGAGGGGGAGGGGAAAATAAGGGGGAGGGAGGGGAGAGGAAGGGGGAGAGAGAGGAGAGAAAGGAGGGAAAGGGAGACGTGTCAGGGAGGGTGAGGGGAGGGGGGGACACCCAGAGGAGGGGGAGGGGGAGGGGAAAGAAGAAATACTGAAGGGGTAAGGAGGGAGGAGGGATGGAAGGGAGGGGAGGGGGAAGGAGGGATGGAAGGGAGGGGAGGGGGAGGGAGGGGAGGGAAGGGAAGGGAGGGAGGGGAGGGGGAAGGAGGGATGGAAGGGAGGGGAGGGGGAGGGAGGGGAGGGAAGGGAAGGGAGGGAGGGGAGACAAAAACAAAAATCACTCCCATCTCGCCATCTTGAAATCTGAACAAGAGAATACAGACCACGGCGTGCTAGTCACGCAGAAGTGCAGAGGAAAGGATGTACCGCCATAACACTGTCTTTTAACTACTGTAGATTACATAATACGATGCTAGTCACGAAGAAGTGCAGAGGATAGGATGTAGCGCCATAACACTGTCTTTTAACCAGATTACATAACACGATGCGCTAGTCACGAAGAAGCGCAGAGGATAGGATGTAGCGCCATGTCATAACTAGATTACATAAGAAGATGCTAGTCACGAAGAAGTGCAGAGGAAATGCGAAATTTTTGGTCCAAATTAGAGTAAGAACTAGTTTAATAAAGCTCCCTAACACCTCTTCTTTAGCGATTTATTTTTGGATAGCGAAATAAGTTGAAAAGGGACGAACATATCTGGTCCAATTTAGTGTAAAAAATAGTAAAGCTCCCTAACACCTCTTCCTTAGCGATTTGTTTTTGGATGACGAAGTAAGTCGAGAAATTACGAAATAAATCTGAGAGTAAAAAATAGTGACGCTCCCTAACACCTCTTTTTAAGCGATTTATTTTTGGATATGGCTGGGTAATATCCTTTGGTAAGATATTTATGCAGAGTATGGAGGTATTAGAATGATTTACATGTGACGAGAGGACAGGTGTAATAAACAAAACAAATCGCTTAGGAAAAGGTGTTAGGTAATATCCTTTAGTACGATATAGGGAGGGGGGGAGTGAGTTGGGGGAGGGCAGTCAAATGGTGGGTGACTGACTGGGAGGCGTTTTGTCTGCGGCCACCCTTTCCGGAATTAGGGCGTTGGGCTATAGATAGATAGATAGATAGATGGTAGTAGAGTGATTTGAGTATGACAGAGGACAGTAATGTGTAACAGAAAATAAATCGCTTAGGAAATGGTGTTAGGGAGCTCGACGATAATACGGGTGGCAAGAGATGAATTTTGTTTATAAATTCCCATTGATAAGATAGATGCAAAATAGATGAAACGTTTTACATTCTCTCTCTCTCTCTCTCTCTCTCTCTCTCTCTCTCTCTCTCTCTCTCTCTCTCTCTCTCTCTCTCATATGCAAGTTAAATCAGAATAAATTTACGTCTCTCTCTCTCTCTCTCTCTCTCTCTCTCTCTCTCATATGCAAGTTAAATCAGAATGAATTTACGTCTCTCTCTCTCTCTCTCTCTCTCTCTCTCTCTCTCTCTCTCTCTCTCTCTCTCTCGTGCCTCAGTCCTCCCTCACTCTCGCCTCGGCACACACACTCAACGCTCCCTACGTGTAAAGAGACAGACAGACAGACAGACAGAATTTTCCATATAACACCGTAACATTCTCTAACAGGCGATTTATACCGTCTTAATATTGAAAAAAAAAGTATTAAAATATATATATAATGTCGAGAATGATTCGCTAAGGAAGGGGTGTTTGGGAATCTGTCAAAGGTGATGCTGTAGGTTACGTAAAAGTGTTGTGATGTGACGTAAAGTGTTAGTAGTGAGTTTATAAGTGTTAGGAGTAATATAAGTGCTGGAGAGTGTGCTGAAGGTGCTAGAGTCTATATTAGTAGTGCTGGGAGTAATATAAAGCGCTAAAAAGAATGTTAGCAGACCTAGATAAGTGCTACAAGTGCTAGAGGTGCTAGATAATTGTTAAGAGTGCTAGATAAGTGTTAAAAGTGCTAGATAAGTGTTAAAAGTGCTAGATAAGTGTTAAAAGTGCTAGATAAGTGTTAAAAGTGCTAGATAAGTGTTAAAAGTGCTAGCTAAGTGGTAGATAAGTGTTAAAAGTGCTAGATAAGTGCTACAAGTGACAAAAAGTGCTGGACGGAAAGTTGGTGTTGTTTATGATCATGCCGTGTTCGTGAAGACAGCAGGAGCGGCCATGTATGATTATGAATTACCCATTCGTGTTTCAATTTACTTATTTTTAGTAATATAAAAATAATAAACTCAATGCCAGTGTCTAAATTATATTCTCTCCAATGTTGTAATGTCAAAGAATTACTATTTAAACGGCAAACTTTCCTGACTAGCATTGAGGTATAGATTTGAATAGTTCTGAAATTCCAAGTAGGGTTATTTCCATTTGATATTTAGGCTACTATGGTCCCTAACTGCTTACTACCTAGACAACTGAAAATGCACACTTATCTTGCCACGTAATGATTGTTTTCTATTGAAGTGCCACAAAACAGATACAATGAAGAGTCTGCGCTACATCACTGATCGAAAACTTGTAGATATTCTTCCATCACTTTTTGGGGCGACTGTACAGTACGTGTCAAGGACTGGGTAGTTCACTCGGCTGACGAATCACACTGACGAGGAGAGAGAGGAGAACAAAACGACGGGAAGAAGAATATACAGTCGTTCTCTTGCTGATGGTCATGTAACACTGTATTGTCTAATCAACACTTTCTACTCTGTTTGATAAGTGCTACAAGTGACAAAACATGCTGGACGGAAAGTTAGCGGTCCTGGAAGATATTATGAGTGCTAGAAACCACGCTGAATGTGCTAGAATATGCATCATTAGTGCTAGAAGTGACCTAAAGAGCCAGAAATAATGTTAGCGGTCCTAGAAGTGTTTTTGTAAGTGCCAGAAACTCAAAATATCACAAAGTCAATGTCAGTGTCGCCAAAGAGTTCGAAAATTAAAAAACCGTTAAATTTCGAAATATGTAACGGTTTCACAAAGACGGTAAGCGTTCGAAAATCAAAAAATAAAAACGTATAAAAATAATTAAAGAAAGAACCATTAAAAGAATTCCGAAATATTAAAAAAAAAAATACTGGAAGAACCGGTATATGAAATTCGAAATATATATGTTCTGAAAATGATTAAAATGATCTGTTAAAGAAATGGTGTCGATCGAGAATTAGGAAAGAAGAAAATCACTCAACACAAAAACAAAACACTAGCAAGAAGCCGAGAAGGAAATATAATAATAATAATAATAATAATAATAATCACAATAATAATAATAGTAATAATAATAATAACAATAACAGTAACAGTAGTAGTAGTAGTAGTAACAATAATAATAATAATAATAATAATAACACAACTTGTAACAGCATGAATTAAAATAGCCATACCAGAGCCAGCAATAAGTAAAAAGAAAAAAAAAAAAATCACAAAAACTCTACGGACTTCAACCGCCATGATGGAGATTCAAACAAAGGCGGGAAGGAGTGCAAAGGTACAATATTAAAACGAACTAATAACAGAAAACGAATCCAAAAATAATAATAATAAAAAAAAGGGAAAAGTGCAAAGGGACAAATTCAAACTTCCAACCGCCGCCAATTTCAAACTTCCAACGGCCGCCAAATTCAAACTTCCAACTGCCACCAAATTCAAACTTCCAACCGTCAAATTCAAACTTGCAACGGCCATCATGGAGGTAATATGGCTGCAGTTCATCTT
>NC_136983.1:972500-977500 GCF_032717465.1 Coenobita brevimanus | reverse complement strand
TTACCCTCGACAAGATGGTGAGGCGCTGGTGGTGGTGGTGGTAGTAGTAGTAGTAGTAGTAGATGTTGCTGTAGTAGTGGTAGTGGTGGTGGTAGTAGTAGTAGTATTGTAGTAGTAGTAGTAATAGTAGTAGTAGTAGTAGGGGTAGTAGTAGTAGGATTGTAGTAGTAGTAGTAGGATTGTAGTAGTAGTAGTAGGGGTAGTAGTAGTAGTATTGTAGTAGTAGTAGTAATAGTAGTAGTAGTAGTAGTAGGGGGAGGAGGAGGAGGATTAATTGTAGTAGTAGTAGTAGTAGTAGCAGTAGTTGTTGTTGTTGTAGTGGTAGATGTGGTAGTGGTGGTAGTAGTAGTATGGATATTAATGTGGATGAGTATATAAGGCAAGCGGTGGCCTGGAGTGGAAATAAAAACTACAAATCACTCACACAGCGCATATCTCCGCCAATGACATTACAAAGGATCGGGATCTGGATTCGGATCCGGTCCAAAATTTATTCATCTCTTCCTCTGCCCGTGGCCAACCCTTCCACAAAATTTCAGCAAAATCCGTTCATAACTTTGGAGTATATAATCCTACTAACAAACAAACAAGCAAGCAAACCAACGCGGGGTAAAGCGTAATACTGTAAGTAAACGAGTAGGTGAGAAGCAGACGCGGCGTAGATGAGCAGATGAGGAGGTGGACGAAGACTGTTTGGAATGAAGGGAAAATTAATATTAAAATCTATGGAAGTGTATGAGGCGCAGGGTGATGTGGACTGGTAGCGAGGAGGAGGAGGAGGAGGAGACGAAGAAGAAATAGAAGAATAAGACGGCGATGATAATATAATTAATAATAATAATAATAATAATAATAATAATAATAATAATGCTTCTTCAGGTACACGCCGTAGAGGACACACGCAGACGGCAATCCAGCAGTGCCCCTCCACCCCCACCCCACCACCACCACACAGACAATGACCCCAAAGGTAATTACACAGCCCTAATTACCCTCCAATAACCCTAATTAACACACTCAACCTCCCCTCATAAAACTTATATCTTTATTTATGGCCGTGTAAGAGGTGACTACAAACAAATCGCCTCCACGTCATCCCCTCCACCAACTGGCTGCCCTCTTTTCCACCCTCACCCCCTCTCTCATAATGTGGCAGTTGCCCTGTTTGAATTTTAAATATTTGAAAGTTCACACTCGCCTATCATCTCTATCTATCCATGTATCTATCTACCCATCACTATCTACCTATATTTATCTCTACTTCTCTCCCTTTATCTATCCATGTATCTATTTAATCTATTTCTCTCTCAAAGTTTGAATTTTAAATATCAACGTCTACACACCAGACCATCTCAATCTCTCCACGTATCAATGCCTATCTCTCCACGTACCTATCTACCCCTCAGTATCTACCTATATCTACCTCTCCTTCTCTCCCTCTCCTCCAGGTAGCCACGGGGTGCCTTCGTCAGTAATATTCCTCCTCGCCCTAGGAACGCATTCGGTGTTTGAAGGAGTGGCGGTTGGACTACAGACGCGGAGGGATCGGGTTTTTGAATTCGCCGTGGCTGTGTTGGTGCATGAACCCGTTATGGCCTTTACTTTTGGCCTGGAGGTGAGATAGATAGATAAATTGATAGACAGATGGATAGGTAGATAGACAGATAGATAGATAGAGAGGGGGGGAAGAGGGGAACAGACAAGCTTTTGAATTGGTCGATGAACCGTTATGGCGTATATTTTTGAAGGAGAGAGAGAGAGAGAGAGAGAGAGAGAGAGAGAGAGAGAGAGACAGAGAGAGAGAGAGAGAGAGAAAGAGAGAGAGAGAGAGAGGTGTAGACGAAAACAGGCCAATAATCTCTCCCTAACACCTCTTCGTTAGCGATTAATTCTGAATATAGCTGACTAACTTCTTATATATTTAATTTCGCAAAAGTATGGTGATATTAGAGTAATTTTAGCAACGCTGAAGAGGAGAGCAAGGTGTAATAAACAAAATAAATCGCTAGGGAAGTGGTGTTAGGCAACTTTTCCGGTATACATGAGGCAAAAATGATTATATTGAGTACATTTATAAACACAATCAAAATAATAATAATAACAATAATAATAATAATAATAATAATAATAATAAAGCCTCCCATTACAGTATACCGTTTTCTCTCAATGTCAATAAAAGGGGTGACTTAGACAGATTATCCCTGCCTCAGACGTTCACATTTTCTATGCAATAATTATATATATGTTTACACATCTTTAAATATATATATGTAGAGGCAATAACTGAGGGCGCTGAGTCAGTATATATGCAAGAAAACGAACACACACACACACACACACACACACACACACACACACACACACACACACACACACACACACACACACACAGGATTCCAGGGGCTTGAATGATGAGTGAATGTATGTGAGGCTCATTGAACTGGGTAAACTTTGGTAATTATTTCATTTCTATCAAAATCTTTCTGCCTCTGCTCCCTCTCACAAAAAGAATGATGATAATAATAATAGTAATAATAATAATAAAGACGGTAATACTGGTAACGACAACGACAATAATAATAATAATAATAATAATAATAATAATAATAATAGTAATAATAATGATAAAGACGATAATACTGACAGTGACGCTAATAATAATAATAATAATAATAATAATAACAACACAACTAAAACTAATACCCACAACTCCACAGGTCAGCACGAACCATCTACTCACCCGATGTAAGAAACTGGTGTACATCGTGGTGTTCGCGTCTACAATACCGCTGGGCATCGCGATCGGCGTGGCCCTGCAGAACACGCCATCGCAGAACAGGGAAATAGTATCTGCCGTCATGGAGGCCTTCGCGACCGGTGAGAGACTGACAAGGAGAGTGTGAGTGAGTAAGGAGGGCGTAGAGGGACTGAGAGACTGACTAGGAGTGTGAGTGAGTGAGGAGGATGGGGAGACTGAGGATGAGATGGGAGGAGAGACTGACTGGGAGAGGATGAAATAGGAGGAATGAGAGACTGACTAGGAGTGTCAGTGAGGAGGGTGTTGACTGAGGATGAGATGGGAGGAATGAGAGACTGACTAGGAGAGTGCGTGAGGGGGATGGGAAGACTGAGGATGAGAGACTGACTAGGAGAGTGCGTGAGGGGGATGGGAAGACTGAGGATGAGAGACTGACTAGGAGTGTGTGTGTGAGGGGGATGGGAAGACTGCAGGATGTGATGATGTAGTGGAGTAAGGATGAGATGGAAAGGAGAAAGAGAGACTGACTAGGAGAGTGAGGATGAAATGGAGGGATGGGGTATATGACGATGGTAATAATGACGATGATAATAATAACAATAACAGCAGCAGCAGTAGTAGTAGTAGTAGTAGCAGTAGTAGTAGTAGTAGTAGCAGTAGTAGTAGTAGTAGTAGTAGTAGCAGCAGCAGCAGCAACAGTAGTAGTAATAGTAGTAGTAGTAGCAGTAGTAGTAATATAAATAATAATAATAATAATAATAATAACACTCATTATCTTTCCATCTTTACAGGCATCTTCATCCACGTCATCTTTATAGAGGTGTTGGCCAAAGAATTCCCAACCCACAACCACCACCACCACCACAACCACCAAGACGACCCCCACAGCTACCACAACCACCAAGACGACCACCACAGCTACCACAACCACCACCACCAAAACAACCACAAAATTAGCCACGAAACCAACACCCAAAATGACTCTGAAAGTTCGCACACCCAGGAAAATACAGAAACCCACATCCACGAGAGTACGCATCATTCAGAGAGCTTTGCCAACCACAACCACAACCACAAAAGCTCCTACAACCCACAGAGCTCCACCGCACACCCCCACAAGTACGCGATAACCCAGAATGAAGCTCTCTCCACCACCAGCCACCACCACAACCACAAAAGCAGCAAGCCAGAAAGCTCCCTCAGCCAAAATGCAAAAAGCTCCACCATCTCCGCAGGCCACGACAACCAAAGCTCACGTAATCCAGGCAGCTCCACCCCCAACCACATCAACCACCACGACAACCACATCAACAACCACCACCACGAAAGCATCAATGACCCAGGAACCTCCGTCAACCACAATTCTGTAAATCCCGCCATCTCTCCCAACCACAACTACGAAATCTCCAAAAATCCGGGCCATCACAACTACAAGACCGCCGAAAATCCGAAAACTGACCACGAAATCCACGAAAATCCGGATTATCTCTACCGAACCACTGAAAATCCGGACATTCACACCAAAATAACCCCATATCCGGACATGTGCCCCGCCACCCACACCCGCAATGGACATACGACTAATTCGGGAGGTTCGGACATGGGCAAGGCTATACACCGGGGAGGGAGGACACGCAGGCAGCCCTCGGACATGTGCCTTATCCTGGAGAAGATGGCGTGTATTTGTGGCGGCACTGGTGTTATGATTCTGCTTAATATATTCCTGCACTCACACCACTGACACACATACAGACACACACACATACACACACACACTCATAAGACAGCTGAAAATACACACACACACACACAGCTAAACAACACTCGCACATACACAGCTAAAGAATGAACATACGCGCGCGCGCACACACACACGCACGCACGCACGCACGCACACACACACACACACACACACACACACACACACACACACACACACACACACACTTACCTATGCAGAGTATTGCGATATTACAATGATTTAAACAACGCTGAAGAGGTTAGTAACGTATAAGCGAAATAAATCGCTTAGGAAGAGGTGTTAGGGACGAGAATGTGGGCCTGGAAGATTAGAATATTACCATTTACATATCTATCATTCCATTTATCATTATCTTGTAAATACTGTAATTTTAACGTATAATAAGCAAAATAAATCACTTAGGGAGAGGTGTTAAGGGTGAAAATAAGTGCCTGCAAGATTGGAGTATCATCATTTATATATTTATCATTAATTTGTATG
>NC_136983.1:962500-970000 GCF_032717465.1 Coenobita brevimanus | reverse complement strand
CTACTTTTCCTACCCTCTATCTATCTATTTATCTACCAATCTATCTATCTAATTACCCAATCCATCACTTTCTCTCTCTCTCTCTCTCCATCTATCTCTAATCTGACTCTATCCCATTCTCTCACATCTATCTACTTAATTCTCTCTCTCTCTCTCTCTCTCTCTCTCTCTCTCTCTCTCTCTCTCTCCCTATCTTTAAATTCACTTATCCCATTCTCTCTCATATATCTATCTACTTAATTCTTTCTCTTTCATCTATCTATTTATCTTTACGTAATTCTCTCTCTCTCTCTCTCTCTCTCTCATCTATCTATCTACTTAATTCTCTCTCTCTCTCTTTCATCTGTCTATCTTTACGCCCCCCCCCTCTCTCTCTCACTTTACTCTCCCATCTATCTATCTTTACTCTCTCTCTCTCTGCCTATCTATCTAACACCACGCCCATTCTCTCTCATCTGTCTTTACTTCTCTCTCTCTCTCTCATCTATCTATCTTTACGTAATTCTCTCTCTATCCATCTATCTATCTAACGTCACTCCCATTCTCTCTCTCTCTCTCCCTCTCTCTACCTACCTACCTACCTATCTAACTTCATTCTCTCTCTCTCTCTCTCTCCCTCTCTCTCTCCCTCCCTCTCCCGTCAGTCTTTCACAACCACCCACGCCAATCACAATACCACTCAGCGAAATTCAAAGACGTTGACCATTGTTCTCAGATGTCACGCGATTTTGTCTTATTGTAAAAAAATGATATTGTTCTTGTGGTGTTATTATTATTATTATTATTATTATTATTATTATTATTATTATAGGTGTAAGGTTTTATTGTTATTATTATTATTATTATTATGACATTATTATTATTATTATTACTGCTACTATTATTATTACTATTATTATTATTATCATTATTACTATTACTATTATTATTATTATTATTATTATTATTACTACAATCATTTTAATCACTATTATTATTATGGGTGTTAGTTTTTATTATTATTATTATTATTATTATTACAATTATGCATGGGAAAAGAGATCTCGAAGTTGATGATGATAATGATTGTGTGTGTGTGTGTGTGTGTGTGTGTGTGTGTGTGTGTGTGTGTGTGTGTGTGTGTGTGTGTGTGTGTGTGTGTGTGTGTGTGAGTGACAGCTGGGGTACACACTAATTGGTTGCACATCCCAGGTGCGAACAGCGTGTGGCGACTGACAGCTGTTCTCATCTGCCGTGCGAATATCACCTGGTGTGTGTGTGTGTGTGTGTGTGTGTGTGTGTGTGTGTGTGTGTGTGTGTGTGTGTGTGTGTGTGTGTGTGTGTGTGTGTGTGTGTGTGTGTGTGTGCATCAAGAGAACTGTCCTATTAGGCTTCTCTGACCTTCCTGACCGTGTGTGTGTGTGTGTGTGTGTGTGTACATGGCTTCACTGTGCCCTGAGACTAAGGGAAGCTTTAGTACTGTCATACGTACATACACAAATACGTACACACATTATATACGTACACAGACATAGACACGAGATTCACACACACACACGTGTCAGGTATACATAACTTACCTTGGAGAGAGAGAGAGAGAGAGAGAGAGAGAGAGAGAGAAGGAAGCCTCTAGGAAATGACTTCTTCCTTCCGTTTCACAGTTAATGTATCCTCTCTCTCTCTCTCTCTCTCTCTCTCTCTCTCTAACTGGAGGGGTTATAGCATTCATCAACCCCTTCGCTACGATAACAATAATAATAATAATAATAACAGTATTAGTAGCAGTAGTTGTAATAGTAGTAGCAATAGTGGTGGTAGTAGCAGTAGTAGTTGTAATAGTAGTAGTTGTAATAGTAGTAGTAGTAGTAGTAGTAGTAATAATAATAATAATAATAATAATAATAATAATAATACAAATAAAAAATAAACTACTACTACTAATGATAATAATGATGTACAGTCAATCTATCCTTGCAACAAAGGACAACATTTTCAACACATCTGCAACCTGCATCTCAAGTTTACGTGCTCCGACGACGGCTCCTATCGTTGCAAAGGGAGGTAAAAGTCTACGGAATACACACTCCTTATTTCACTGATTTTATATATATTTCAATTGATATAATATGCAATACAATATTTATCAATCAGTCTATTTATGTTGTATGTCTATCTATCTACCCGTCTCTTTCTCTGCTTATGTTTGTCCATCTATCGAGCTATCTGTATATCTACCTATGTCTGCCTGTCCCTATCTACCTGTGTTGATGTCACTGTCTTATCTAGCTATTTACCTGTCTGTCTATCTATTTATCTATCAGTCTATCTATATATCTATTTCCCTTTACCTTTAAAACTATAAAATTATGTATCTACCAGTAAATAGCCTTTTCTCTCTCTCTCTCTCTCTCTCTCTCTCACCCGGAGCCGAGGTGAACTCTGCCCCCTATCTCTCCAATATCGTGTTTTCATTAAGAAGTTCCCGGAGAGAGAGAAAGAGAGAGAGAGAGAGAGAGAGAGAGAGAGAGAGACAGACAGACAGACAGACAGAGAGAGAGAGAGAGAGAGAGAGAGAGAATAATAATGCCTTAAAGGAAATCTCCCTCTCTCTCACAATCAACCTTGCCCCCACCTCTCTCTCTCCTTCTATCTTCTCCCTCCCTCCTTCCTTCTCATTCTATCTCCCTTCCTCTCCTGTTTGCACCTCCCTCCCTCTCTCTCCCTCTTCCTCACCTTTCCTCCCTCTCTCTCTCTCTCTCCCTCCCACCTTTCCTCCCTCTCTCTCTCTCTCTCTCTCCCTCCCACCTTTCCTCTCTCTCCATTCTCTCCCTCCCTGCCCTCACTCAACCTTTCTTTCTTGCTCTCTCTCCTTCCTCCCCCCCCCTCTCTCTCTCTCTCCTCCCCTTCCACCTCCACCTCCCACTCAACCTACCTGCCTGAATCTCACCTGCCTGTCAGTCGCCCCTTAGCCACGGAGGGGGTCACACGTGCGTTCCTTTCGTCCACAAACCCTTCTATTCCACATAAACCTTCAAAATACCACGGAAACCGAAACCAAAAAGGCCATAGGTACCAGAAAAACCATATATAAACCAGAGAATCACGTAGCATAGTGGAAAAAAACGAATATGAATGGAAAAAACGGGATTGGCATTGAGTAACCTGCAGTGATCAACAATACGTTTTGCTGTTGCTCAAAAAACTGTTAAGAAACCGTTCGAAACCGCGTCTAATATATCTGAAAACCCGCATAGAAACCGGGGAAGGACGAGGCATGCTAGAAAACCCATAGAAACCGCCGAAACACTGTGGAAAAAGGTTTGAAATCAGTTGAAGAATTGGGTAAAGCAAAAATGAGAGCGGACACAATGCCGTCTATTCCTCGATACGAAAGCTGAGAAAGTGTGAAAGGGTGAGAATAAAGGGAGGAAAGTGTGAGTGGAGGGAGGGAGGGAGGGAGGGAGAGGAGGAAGAACTTCTCTCTCTCTCCATCACACGGAGGGAACTTCTCTCTCCACCTCAGAGGTAAGTTGGAGGGAGGGCAAGTTTGGGAGAGTTCGGTGCATACGTCCTTATTCGGCTCAGAGAGAGAGAGAGAGAGAGAGAGAGAGAGAGAGAGAGAGAGAGAGAGAGAGAGAGAGAGAGAGAGAATCCATATAACATCGATCACTACCTCAAGGCAATGGTGGTAGTTGTGATAGTAATGGTGGTAGTTGTGGTAGTAGTGGTGGTAATGTTGGTAGTTGTGGTAGTAGTGGTGGTAGTTGTGGTAGTACTGGTAGTAGTTGTTGCCTCAAACAGGCCAAGAGTGACGCCTACTCTCTCTCTCTGTCTATCTACCTATCTATCGCTGTTCTTACTGCACCAGAGAGAGAGAGAGAGAGAGAGAGAGAGAGAGAGAGATTGCAATTATCCGTATTATTAATGAAGCGGGTAGGTAGGTAGACAGGTAAGTAGGTAGGTAGGTGGGTAAGGAGGTAGGCTGCAGGGAAGGAGAGGTAATTAGGTAGGTAGGTGGGTAGGTAGGTAGGTAGGTGGGTAGGTAGGTAGGTGGGTAGGTAGGTAGGTAGGTGGGTAGGTAAGTAGGTAGGTAGGTGGGTAGGTAAGTAGGTAGGTAGGTGGGTAGGTAGGTGGGTAGGTAGGTAAGTAGGTAGGTAGGTAGGTAGGTAGGTAGGTAGAAAGTATCAGAACTAAATATACATAGAAACTTAATATATTTTGAATAGATAGATAGACAGACAGATAGATAGATAGACAGATAGACATGAATATTCAATTTAGTTTACATAAAAGACTGGTAATGCTTGCTATCTATCTATCTATCTATACAAATGTCTATCTATCTATCTGTCTATTTTATCCATCTATCAATCTCTGTCTATCTCTAGCTATTTTTCTATCTATCTATCTATATCTATTTTTATCAATGTATATATCAGTTTCTATGTCTTCCCGTCTTTATCTATTCGTGTATCTATCTATATATCTATCTGTCTATCTATCTATCTATCTACCTCTATCTCCTTATCTCTCTACTTTCTTAATAATAATAATAATAATAATAATAATAATAATAATAATAACGGTAATAATAATAATAATAATAATAATAATAACAACAACAACAACAACAACAACAGCAGTAGTAGTAGTTGCATGAGAACCAATAGTAGTGGTAGTTGTGGTAGTGATGGTGGTAGTTGTGGTAGTAATGGTGGTAGTTGTGATAGGTAGAAAAATAGTCCCGGAGTTAACCACGAATTTCCGGCTTAAGATGTTGATTCTCTCTCTCTCTCTCACACACATACACACTTTATTGGAGGATATTTCTGAGAGAGAGAGAGAGAGAGAGAGAGAGAGAGAGAGAGAGAGAGAGGCTTTTCAAAATTCATTCCCTCCTTCCCACACACACACACACACACACACACACACACACACACACACACACAACTTCTGCTTAGCAACCTACCTACCTACATAAATACACACACACGCACATAACCATACATACATACATACACATTCCCTACACATACATACATATAATACACATACACACACACATACCCATCCACCTACATACATACACACACTCCCATCCCCTACACATGCATACATATAATACACATACACACACACATACTCATCCACCTACATACATACACACATACCCATCCACCTACATACATAAATACACACACACACACACACCCATCCACCTACATACATAAATACACACACACACACACACACACACACACACACACACACATCCACCTACATACATACACACACTCCCATCCCCTACACATACACACACATACACACACACCCATTCCCCAACATACATACATTTACGTACACACCCACTGACCTTCCACGTACACGACTTACAGACCTTGCAGGTTAAAAGGTCACGTACACACGCACACGGATACACAGCCGCATACACACACGCACACGGATACACACACGCACGTACACACATATATACTTACACGTACATGGATATGATCAGAAATTTCTCCAGCGTGTAGGTATGTGTGTGTGTGTGTGTGTGTGTGTGTGTGTGTGTGTGTGTGTGTGTGTGTGTGTGTGTGTGTGTGTGCAAAATTTATTGTGTATGAGAGTATGAGTGCTTGTTTGTGTGTGTGTGTGTGTGTGTGTGTGTGTGTGTGTGTGTGTGTGTGTGTGTGTGTGTGTTTGTGTGTGTGTGTGTGTGTGTAAATTTATTGTCTATTAGCGTATGAGTGCGTGTGTATGTATGTGTGTGTGTGTGTGTGTGTGTGTGTGTGTGTGTGTGTGTGTGTGTGTGTGTGTGTGTGTGGGTGGTTTCATGTATATTTGTGTGTATGTATGTATATGTATGTGTTTTTTTTACTTCTCAACTACTACTACTATTACCACAACCACAACTACCACCACCACTACTACCACAGCTACCACAACTACCACAATCCCTGGGGCGTGACTGGTTAGACTGGTAATACTTGACTTAGGAAGACAGTGAAGGTTAGGTTGGGTTACAGTCACTTGGATAGATAGACAGATAGATAGATGGATGGATAGATAGATGGATGGATGGATGGATAGGTAGATAGATAGATGGGATAGATAGATAGATAAATGGATGGATAGGTACAGATAGATAGATAGATGGTTGGATAGGTAGATAGATAGATAGATGGATGGATAGGTAGATAGATAGATAGATAGATAGATGGATAGGTAGATAGATAGATAGATAGATGGATGGATAGGTAGATAGATAGATGGGATAGATAGACAGATATAGATAGATAGAATGGTGAATGGATAGATAGACAGATAGATAGATGGGTAAATGGATACCTAGATAGATAGATAGATGGATAGGTAGGTAGAGAGACAGATAGATGTATAGATAGATGGGTATAGTGGATAGGTAGATAGACAGATAGATAGACTCTGAGATAGATGGGTGAATGGATAGGTAGATAGATAGATAGATAGATGGGTAAATGGACAGGTAGATAGATATATACATTAGATAGACAGACAGACAGACAGATAGATAGATAGAAAAAGGCACACAGATAGATAGAGATGGATAGATAGATAGATAGATAGATAGACGGTAGATAGATAAATGGATTGGCAGATAGATAGATAGGTAGATAGATATAAGTAGGTAGATGGATAGATACTGATAGATAGACAGGTGAATGGATAGGCAGATAGACTGATAGATAGTTGGATAGATAAACAGATAGATATATAGATAGAGTTGGATGAATTATGACAGGAGAGACAGATAGATAGATAGATAGACAGACGGTCAATATACATAGACTAGAGTAAATGAGAGAGAGAGAGAGAGAGAGAGAGAGAGAGAGAGAGAGAGAGAGAGGTCCGTTAGTCCCCTTTGCCTCTAGATATTGGTCAGCCTCCTCTCTCTCTCTCTCTCTCTCTCTCTCTCTCTCTCTCAGGCTATGATGTACTGGAAGGTAGGTAGGTAGGTAGGTAAGTGGGTGGGTAGGTAGGTAAGTGGGTGGGTGTGTGAGTAGGTGGGAAGGAGAGGTAGGTAGGCAGGTAGGTGGGTAGGGGGGATGGGTAGATAGGTAGGTAGGTAGGTCAGAAGGCAGGTAGGTAGGTAGGTATCAAGGTAGGTAGGTAGGTCAGAAGGCAGGTAGGTAGGAACGTAAGTTGGGAAATCTCCATTCTATTTACCTACTTACATAGCTATCTACCTACCACCTTGTATACTTATCTACCAACCTACCCACCCACCTACCTACCTACCTACTCACCCACCTACCTACTTACCTACCTACCCACTTTCGTACCAATCCGTTAGTTGTCTCTCTCTCTCACCAAGGACGTACTGAGAGAGAGGGAGAGGGAGAGAGAGAGAGAGAGAGACAATGGACCTATTGTTCAAGGCACCACAACTACCAACATTACAACTATTACTACCACAATTACTACTACCACTACTACTACTACTACCACAAGTACCATACCTTATAATATCTGAACTAC
>NC_136983.1:952500-957500 GCF_032717465.1 Coenobita brevimanus | reverse complement strand
TACTGATAATTTAATCGGCATTTTATCTGACCATGTACCTCCGACGGCATCAATTCGTGGTACATCCGAAAATCTGAGAGGAGAGCCGGTGTACCCTTTCTCGCCGACAGGTTACCGCACCGAACTTTCCTATCCAAGACAGGGAAAGCTACACGACTAATAATAATAATAATAATAATAATAATAATAATAATAATAGTAGTAGTAGTAATAATAGTAGCAGTAGTAGTAGTAGTAATACAAAGGGTCGTATTCTCATTAAGACGCTCCCTAACACCTCTTCCTTAGCGATTCATTTTTAGATATGGCTGGTTAATATCGCTTTGCACGTATGTCTGTAAACTGAAGCGATACTACAAAGATTTATATAACACGGAGGAGGACAGTAAGGTGTAATATGCAAAATAAATCGCTTAGGAAAAGGTGTTAGGGAACTTGATACTGGAAGGATTTATATAAGAGGACAGTAAGATGTAATATGCAAAATAAATCGCTTAGGAAAAGGTGTTAGGGAGCTTGATATTGGAAGGATTTATATAAGAGGACAGTAAGATGTAATATGCAAAATAAATCGCTTAGGAAAAGGTGTTAGGGAGCTTGATATTGGAAGGATTTATATAAGAGGACAGTAAGATGTAATATGCAAAATAAATCGCTTAGGAAAAAGTGTTAGGGAGCTTGATATTGGAAGGATTTATGTTATATAACACAGAAGAGAGCAGTAAGGTTTAATAAGCAAAATAAATCGCTTAGCATAAGATGTTTGCGAGCTTGGTATTGGAAGGGTTTATATAACACAGAAGAGGGTAGTATGGTGTACTAAGAAAAATAAAGCGCTTAAGAGAAGGTGTTAGGAAGCTTGATATTGGAAGGATTTAGGCTATATAAGAGGGCAGTAATAAGTAAAATAAATCGCTTAGGAAAAGATGTTAGGGAGTTTCATATTGAAAAGATGTATGTAATACAGAAGAGGACAGTATGGTGTAATAAACAAAATAAATCACTTAGGAAAAGGTGTTAGGGAACCTGATACTGGAAGGATTTACAGTATGTAACAGAAGAGGACAGTTAGGTGTAATAAACAAAATAAATCGCTTAGGAAAAGGTGTTAGGGAACTTTATATTGGAAGGATTTATATAAGAGGACAGTAAGATGTAATATGCAAAATAAATCGCTTAGGAAAAGGTGTTAGGGAGCTTGATATTGGAAGGATTTATATAAGAGGACAGTAAGATGTAATATGCAAAATAAATCGCTTAGGAAAAAGTGTTAGGGAGCTTGATATTGGAAGGATTTATGTTATATAACACAGAAGAGAGCAGTAAGGTTTAATAAGCAAAATAAATCGCTTAGCATAAGATGTTTGCGAGCTTGGTATTGGAAGGGTTTATATAACACAGAAGAGGGTAGTATGGTGTATTAAGAAAAATAAAGCGCTTAAGAGAAGGTGTTAGGAAGCTTGATATTGGAAGGATTTAGGCTATATAAGAGGGCAGTAATAAGTAAAATAAATCGCTTAGGAAAAGATGTTAGGGAGTTTCATATTGAAAAGATGTATGTAATACAGAAGAGGACAGTATGGTGTAATAAACAAAATAAATCACTTAGGAAAAGGTGTTAGGGAACCTGATACTGGAAGGATTTACAGTATGTAACAGAAGAGGACAGTTAGGTGTAATAAACAAAATAAATCGCTTAGGAAAAGGTGTTAGGGAACTTTATATTGGAAGGAATTACATAAAAGGGCAGTAAGGTGTAATAAGCAAAATAAATCGCTTAGAAAAAGGTGATAAGGAGACCCCCCCTACCCCTCCTGTTCACGGTGGGTGAATGAGTGAGTGTGTGTGTGTGTGTGTGTGTGTGTGTGTGTGTGTGTGTGTGTGTGTGTGTGTGTGTGTGTGTGAGAGAGAGAGAGAGAGAGAGAGAGAGAGAGAGAGAGAGAGAGAGAGAGAGAGAGAGAGAGAGAATGTTCGCTTGTGATCGTTGTGTGTGTGTGTGTGTGTGTGTGTGTTTGGGCAGGGGTCACGAGCCGAAACCGCCACACTGAGATATATTTAGTGACGAAAAGCACAGCAGCACGAAATATCCAACACACGACACCACCACACACACACACACACACACACACACACACACACACACACACACACACACGATCTCACTCTCTCTCTCTCACACACACACACATTGATCACACGTATAATTCTCTCTCTCTCTCTCTCTCTCTCTCTCTCTCTCTCTCACACACACACACACACACACACACACACACACACACACACACATTGATCACATGCACACTCTCTCTCTCTCTGTGTCAATAAAATCCTTATCCGAATTCCCTATGAGAGAGAGAGAGAGAGAGAGAGAGAGAGAGAGAGATCCCCAATTTCCATGCCTTATATTTCAACTATAAATTCAGGTTGGGTCTCTCTCTCTCTCTCTCTCTCTCTCTCTCTCTCTCTCTCTCTCTCTCTCATGATGATATTCTCTTTTCCTATCAGCTTATCTCACTTTATCTATCTACCTCTACGTCTATCTATCTATTCCTGAGATGCCTTGGTTTGTGTAATATTCTCTCTCTCTCTCTCTAACAAGGGAGTGAGTTTTTGTGTCAATATTTGGCCGGATTACCTCGCCTGGGTCAGAGGTCAGTGTGGTCTATGTAACACACACACACACACACACACACACACACACACACACACACACACACACACACACACACATTTAGGCGTACAGATACACATACACACATATCCTCTCTCTCTCTCTCTCTCTCTCTCTCTCTCTCTCTCTCTCTCTCTCTCTCTCTCTCTCTCTCTCACACACACACACACACACATTATATATTTATACATACAAAAATTTACATACATACATTAACATACACATTTAGAACTACATACACATATACACATCACACACACACACACACACACACACACACACACACACACACACACACACACACAAACACACACACACACACACACACACACACACACACACACAATTTAGTACCAAAATAATAGAAATAATAATAATAATAATATTTGCAATAATAATGATAATAATAACAATTACAACAACAACAATAATAATAATAATAATAATAATAATAATAATAATAACAATAAAAATAAACCACTAATTGGCAGGACTCAAGTAGAATCCTTGGGGAGGTAAATAGGTGGGGGGGGGGAGGCGGATCGTATACGGCGATTGGACACGGTGCTCATTCCGAAATTTAAGCCTTTGAGCCTGTGGTGGGATATTACACGGTCTAGGCGCATATATTAAGGAGCCACGTGCAGTTGATAGGTACTCCATGCGCTATCCTTGTCGCGAACATGCAAATAAGCAAAATAAATCGCTTAGGAAGAGGTGTTAGGGGTGAATCTTGGTAACTGGGCTGGTCTTTTTGTCTCATCTACACACAAAGACCGACCCTGAAGACTCCTCCTTTCCTCCCTTCCCTCCCTACTTCCTTCCTTCCCTCCCTACTTCTTCTTCCCTCAATCCTTTCTTCCTTCTCTTCGCCCTTCCTCCCTCCCTTCCCTCCATTCCTCCCTCCTTCCTTCTTTCTCTCCCTACCTCTTCTTCCCTTCTTTCCTTCCTTCCCTACCTCTTCTTCCCTCCATCCCTTCTTCCTTCTCTTCGTCCCTGCCTACCTCGTCTTCTCCTCCTTCCTCCCTTTCCTACCTCCTCCTCTTCAATTATTTTCTTTCTTTCCTTCTCCTTCCTTCACCTCCATCCTCTCCCTTCCTTCCTCCCCCCCCTCTCTCTCCCCCTTCCTCCCCTCCTTTCTACCATCTACAACATAAAATAAGTCGCAATCAGAACGGTATCACGAACCTACCTATGCCACAAAAAATACGAACCCTAAATAATAATAATAATAATAATAATAATAATAATAATAATAATAATGAAAGTAGTAGTAGTAGCAGTAGTAGTAGTGGCAGCAGGAGTAGTAGAAGTGCCAGTAGTCATCATAATATAATAATTATAATGATGATAATAACAATAGTAGTAGCAGTAGTAGTAGTAGCAAAAAGTATGGTAGTGCTAGAAGTGATGCAGTAATAATAATAATAATAATAATAATAATAATAATAATAATAATAATAATAATAATAATAACAACAGAAGTGGTAGTATTAATCATAATTATATAATAATAATAATAATAATAATAATAATAATAATAATAATAATAATAGCAGTAGTAACAGAAACAATAATTTATAAACGATCATTACAGACACATACAGAGAGAGAGAGAGAGAGAGAGAGAGAGAGAGAGAGAGAGAGAGAGAGGGGGGGTCAAAATCGTGTGTAACCCCTGACCCTCCCTTACAGCCCTTACCATGACCCCTCCCTCCCTCCTCCTTCTCTCCCTTCCCTCCCCCTTCTTCTCTCTCTTCCCTCCCTCCCTCCTTCTTCTCCTCTCCCATCCCTCCTTCCGTATGTTATATTTCTCTCCTTTGTTTCAACTGTACTCTCTCTCTCTCTCTCACACACACACACACACACACACACACACACACACACACACACACACACACACACTCTTCCTCCTCCTCAACGCGTCCTCCTCCCCTTCCCTCCCTCTCCCTCCTCCCTCACAAAAACTCCTCCACAACGGGACTAGAGCAAGTGAGGGTCGCTGCAGGGAGGGAGGGAGGGAGGGAGGGAAGAGGGAGGGAGGGAGTGAAGAGGGAGGGAGAGAGGGAGAAGAGGGATGAAACTAAGGAAGGAGGAGGAGAGAGGGAGGGAGAAAGAGGGAGGAGGAGGAGGATGGGGGGAGGGAAGGAAGGAGAGAGGGAGAGAAGAGAAGAGGGAGGGAACGAGGGAACGAGGGAGGGGGGAAGAGAAGAGGGATTAACTAAGGAGGAGGAGGAGGAGGAGGGAGGGAGGAAGGGAGAGAAGAGGGATGTAACTAGGGAGAGAGAGAGAGAGAGAGAGAGAGAGAGAGAGAGAGCAATACCATGCA